>NC_079436.1:19233675-19461175 GCF_903798145.1 Danio aesculapii | reverse complement strand
AATCAGCCAGTCAACAAACCAATCAATCAATCAATTAATCCCCTCTTTCTTTCCTAAATTGCCGTAACTCTGCTGTGCGAACGCAGAAGGAAAATTGCTGGTATGAGCATGTCCAACTTCAGAACACTAGCGACAATATTTTTCACTTTTATATGAGTATTTTGGTTTGTCTCTGGGACAAAAGCTGCATGAATGCAAAAAGGTAGAAACAAAAAATCAACTATCAGCAAAAGGCTGACCCCTTTTATATTTACAAATTTATACCTTAACCTGTACTGTTTTTCCAGAAAAAAAAAATGCTGATTGATGTGTGAAGAGTGCATTTTTTTATTTAATGGCAAAGTTGTTCCAGTAATAATATGGCTTTTTACCAGAGTTACTGTGTGAAAGGGGCTAATAATCAAAAATAGGAGTTTTAGTTTCTTAATTATATAATTATTTGATAACACTTTATAATAACTGCACACTATGAATCATTTATTAAGCATTAGCAAATAGTTAATTTATCATATGTTAAGATGATTATAGACATTGTAAGGCATTAGTAAGCAGTTTATAAATATAGCTAGAAATGCTGTATTCCTGACTTAAAAATAGGACCAGAGAAAATCTGCAGAGAATTTTGTAAAAAATCTGTGGATCTATGCAGAATGATTTTAGGAGAATCATAACTAAAAACTTAATATATGAAATAAAAAATTATACATTTTTAACTTTTATTTAATGTTTACAATGCAAATCCAATTAGATCCACTTATTTGGTAAACAAAGCAAGTCTCTCTTATGATACAGGGTAATTCAAAAAGAATACCACAACTTTGAAAATCAAGAACTCTGCAAAGAAGAAAAGGAGAGCTAAGCTCTTTCTGTTGTCGATTTTGGATGCTCTAAAGTTTTGAAAAACTTTAAGTACTCTTCACATTGATTAATTACAAAAGGTTCCATCATATTTCTTTGATTAAATACAGCTTTTCAAAGTTGTGGTATTCTTTTTAAATCACTCTGTATATCTAAAAGACAGAAAATATCACTTTACAAACTGTATTGTACATAAATCATATGAACATTTTAATATTACTATTGTTATAACATAATAATATTAGTGAAATTAATGTAAAAACTAAACAAATATAAATTTATGCACATTTAAACGAGTAAATACATAGACTCAACGATAGGCTAAAAATCGGCGTAAATCTGCAGATTTCTGCACGTGCAGATTCCATGTGGGCCTAATTATAAGCACATGTATAATGTGTTGCTTGTATTTTCATAATTTTCACTACTAAATTGAGTATTGCATTTTTTACAAACCAATTATTTAGGAATAGTTGGTGTTTTTTTTAAGATCATTCAGAAAGTATGCGTAAGTAAATGATTAATAAACTATTCAAATTGACATATATATGTCTTATTGTTCGTGCATATACTAATAGTTACTTTGTATGTAATAAATACTTTATTAACTTCAAGCAGTTTCAGTTAGACCTAATCTAAAGTGACGTCTATTTACAGTATGCTTTATGAATGACAATTTATTTGTTCTTCAATTGTTCCTGGTTCTCATTTGTTGCCAAAGAAACACAACACACTGTTTGCGGTACAACAGTTTTTTCTTATTCATCTTTTTATGCCTCATTATCATTAGTATATGATTTCAGGGTACATTTACAACAGCATTTTCAACTATAGACCGATTTACACCTTTATAAATCTTTATAAGTCATTGTCTAAACTACAAATGAGAAATTTTGTTAAAACAAAGAATGCAAGTTATTATTATAAGTTTAGTCTATAGGCATGTGCAGGAACTTGTCAACCAAAACAACACTGTGAACTACAGGACCTGCTGAGTAATGTTTATCTTCTATTTATAATTAGACCTTATAAAGCAGCATTTAGATCCACCTTGTTTTCCCACCCATAAAATATAAAAATAGTAGTATTATTATACCTGTAACAATGTGTTATTAATATCAAAATTATGCATGGCTGGACTGGTCCAAGGATTCTACATTTGTTTTCCTTCAGTTTACTGATTATGCAAATCAACGACCATGAAACTATTAAATCTTCCTCTCTCTAGTGTTATTAGAGATGATCCACACAAGAAAATAACCACTGGCTGGGTTCATGAGATGCCTTTTGTGTTTTTGGCTCAGATTATTTCAGACGATCTCTCTCCGCAGGAATATGTTTAAAGTCTTGCACCGCAGGCTGTTTAAAATTCCTGTCATGAATCTACCTGTGGGCAGACTTTTCTGAAATCTAAGACATCTTCAGGAAAACACCGGCTTCAGTAAGATAAGTTTGAGACACATCTCCCCATAGACATACTTAATATTCGAGAAGCAGTCAATTATGTGGAGTATTTTAAACATTATAGACGCTAGACAGAAGATTTTACTGGCAGGCATCTTTAAGAACATTAGCTTCCAGCATGACAATATCTATGTTTCATAATACAAATGCTTAATTAAGTATTATCTATATTTAAAAGTACAGTCAGTCTTTTATTTTTGGTTTTGTTGTGCTGATTGATAAGACATTGCCACAGCCATGTCACCCTGCAGCACGAGATGGGTTACTCACTGAAGCTAAGCAGGGTTGAGGCTGGTCAGTACCTGGATGGCAGACCACATGGGAAACCTAGGTTGCTGTTGGAAGTGGTTTTAGTGAGGCCAGCAGGGGGTGCTCAACCTGTGGCCTGTGTGAGTCCTAATGCACCAGTAAAGTGAAGGGGACACTATACTATCAGTGAGCGCCGTCTTTCAGAGGAGACATTAAACCGAGGTCTTGACTCTATGTGGTAATTAAATATCCTGTGGCACTTCTCGCAAAGAGTAGGGGTGTAACCCCGATGTCCTGGCTAAATTTCCACCACTGGCCCTTACCATCATGGCCTCCCAATCATCCCCATCCACCGAATTGGCTGTATCTCTGTCTCTCCACTCCACCTATAGCTAGTGTGTGGTGAGTTCACTGGCGCCGTTGTCATGTGGCTGCCAACGGATCATCCAAGTGGATGCTGCACACTGGTGGTGGTGTGGAGACCCCCCTCATGACTGTTAAGTGCTTTTGGGTGTGTGGCCATACACGCTAAATGCACTATATAAATACCCATTACATTACGTATGGTCACCTTGGACAAGTTAATAAGATGCAGGATCATGCTTAAGAATTTTTTTTATTGCAAATATGGTAAAAGAGTAAATTTGTGAAACGAAAAAAAATATATATATATATATATAAAAATAATATAAAATGCTCATTTTATTATAAAAGCTGAAATTTCAGCATCATTTACTATTTAGTATTCAGTGTCACACAATCCAATGTGCTGGGTAATTATTTGTGCTCATTTATTAATATTGTTAATTTTGCTGTAATTTCTAACAATACTCAAAAACTTAAAACATTATTTTAGTTTTATGCACAAGGTAAACAATACTCAAACAGAAAATAATTTATTTAAAAAATAGGTCTGAAATATTATCGTCTTTAACTTTTCATTATTTTAAAGGGATAGTTCACCCAAAAATTGAAATTCTGTCATCATATACTCACCCTATACTTGTTTAAAAACTTTATTAGTTTCTTTCTTCTGTTAAACATAAAAGAAAATATTTAGAAAAATGTTGGAAACCTGTAACCAGGAAACCTGTATAGCCTTTGCTTTAAAGGAAGTAAATGGTTACTGGATTTCAGCTCTTATTTTGTATTCAATAAAATGAATAAACTCACAACAGTTTGGAATCACTTAAGGGTGAGTAAATAGTGAGTACATTTTAATCTTTCTTTGGTGAACTATCAATTTAATGCTTTATAACCAAATTAAGGAAATATTTATATAATTATTATTGATCACACTTCTTTGAATGTACAATTAACGAGACTATTGCATCAATAAACTACTAATCATTTACTTAATGACACGGATGACACGGCACAGAAGACTGGACTTTAAAAAACTGTAATGCATTAAAATGAATCAGTAATAAATCGCATTTTGTCTTACATTTATTCCTTTAGCAGACACATTAATTCAAAGCAGTTATCAAAAGTGGTATTTGGGGTCACAATTTATTTTGATGGTCCGTTTGTTGAATTTAAGTTATATTGAATCTACATGCCAACAAATTCTCATTAGATTATAAGTAGACTGTTAGGTTAGGGTTAGGGTTAGTGTAAGTTGACGTACTTGCAAAGTTTCTTATAGTCAGCTAAATGTCTGTTGAAGGAGCAGTATCAACAGATATTAAGCAGACCCTCTAATGGAATCACTCAAATGGACCATCAAAATAAAGTGTTACCGTATTTGTTTCTTGATTTTAACCATAATAATTATAGTAAATTATTTGTGCATATCGTTATATGTCTGCATGCACATACACATATTGTAAAATCATAATATAATGCTGTACACTGTAAGTACATTGTAAAAAAATCAACTGGGGCAGCTGGGATGCCAGAAAAAAATGATATTTATAGAAATTATAGAAATTTACCGTAAAATAACAGATGTTAAATGACAGAAATTTACCAGACATTTAAGGAAATTTCTGTAATTTTCCGTCTGTTATTCAATGGTAAATTTCTGTAATTTATTGGCTGCCGAAAAAAAGCATAAAATAAAGATTTTTTTTACAGTGTAAAAATACATTTATGCTTAGGGGTATGGTTCATAAGTAAAAAATAAATACATTATTGAACAATAAAAACTTTTTGGCACAGAAAGCCCTCTGCCCTCTTTCTGCCACTATGAGTACAAATTTCATCAAATTTATGTTGGACACAAGGTGAACTGTTGAGCGTATCGGGATGAGGCCCACAGCAGTGCTTTATCTCCTTGTTTACTTTACACCAGTCATCTGTGTTCTTCCAGCGCGCATTAGGGGGGGTTACTCATAAAAATTTGATAGCATCTTAAATTAACCATCTGCCGTTCCTTTTTTCCCTTTATCATATTTGATCATGCCAGGAAGTTTAAGCTTCTTAGCGAACACAACTGATTGAACCTTTTAATGGATTGAAGCCATGGCGTGGAGTTAGTAAATTAGTTTAACTGTGTAATTATATCAGAAATATTGCACTCGCCTCCCGCTATAAAAAGCCTAATGAGGCATCAAGTGAAAATATTGCTGAGTAACGAGATACTCTGTGTTCTGTAGCACCAACCACCGAGCATAGCTATTGTGCCCTTGAGCGCTGCACTTAACACATAACTCCTCATTGCTGTTACATGACACCGCTGTTTCCCCAACCTTACTTTCCCCCAAGGCATGATTGAAAAAAAAAAAGAAACAGCTCTCATTGTTGCGATGGTGAAGACGAGATCAACTCGGCCCTTCATGACTGGCTTGTTACCTCAAATGATGTTGACCTTACACTGGGTAGAGCGACCTGACGCTTGGCACTGCCATAATGCTGACGTCTATTAGACTGACTGTCGGTTCGTGGTCAGATTACGGTCATGAAGAAACAGAAATGGATTTTGTGACAAGCTGTGTGTGGTTTTAATTGCGCAGTGTTGAATGCATATTGTGGTAGTTATGTTATGTGTTGGTCAAAGTGTTTTGATGTCTAAATAATATTTTAAAAAGAACACATTATTGATTTAATAGACACAAAAAGCATGGCAAAATTGAGGTGAAATAATCTTTTTATACATGTTTATATAAAAATGAAACAACATAGTTATTCTGACCTGTGTTAAAATATGTAATAAAAGCAATCTTTCTTGCTATCATATTGGTAATATTAAATGGTTTGGAAAATAGTGACTGACTTTAACGATTTTAAATGGCTGCACTGTGATCCTGTGTGAAATCAAAATTTACATTGTTTACTTTGCTAGCAGGGTGACACGGTGGCTTAGTGGTTAGCACTGTTGCCTCACAACAAGAAGATGGCTTGTTCGAGCCCCGGCTGGGTCAGTTGGTATTTCTGTGTGGAGTACATGTTTTGCATGTTCGTGTGGGTTTCCTCCGGGTGCTCAGGTTTAGTATATTAAATATACTAAATTTGCCGTAGTGTATGTGTGTGAATGAGTGTGAATGGATGTTTCCCAATTCTGGGTTACAGGAAGGGCATCTTCCGTGTAAAACATATGCTGGTTAAGTTGGCAGTTCCCAGCAAGCATTTTTTGTTTTTGAAATATGTCTAATAGATGTCTAATAGACATCTAATCATAGTCGTCTAGGCTAAAACAAGACTAAATTTGGGCTGTCAATGAAAATCTAATAGGCGTCTAAGAATAGGCCAAAACTAGACTAGTCATCAAATAAACTGAAATGAATGACTACACATATAAAGTCTGTCTAATCTGTCTATTTGACGACTAGTCTAGTTTTGGGCTATTCTTAGATGTCTTTTAGATTTTCACTGACAGCCCAAGTTTAGCCTTGTTCTAGTCAGGCTGTCTATGTTTAGATGTCTATTAAACTTGTCTATTGGGTTCATTCTGTGGCGATTCCTGATGAATAAAGGGACTAAGCTGAAGAAAAATGACTAATTGAATGAACTTTGCTAGCACAAATTGTTGTTCTTTTGGTGAACAATTAATCTGTGCAAGTTAATCCACTGAAAAAACAACATTGTTTTGGTAATCTTCCAGTAATGTCAGACCATTTGCTTCAGCCACAATATACTTAACCATGCCTCTCTTACCTTTAGTTACAAGGAAATGATGCACAAAAAAGAAAGAAAGCCCTACTCAATATCCAGTATCAGTTGGAAGTACATCAACATACTAAAATTTGTGTTGGGTCGTTCTTCAAAGATTTGCTTATTTTGATAGAATCTTTTATGCGACTCGAGATTTATGTGTCCTCTCAGGGAGTGATTCGTTCATTTGTGCATGAGCACATAGTGCTGGTGGAGGAGAAGATTTGTTCATTTTTCGAGTCTTCTATCGGGTTTGAGTCATTCGCTCATTACATGAAAGACAGAAGCCAATCATATACAGTCAGAGCCGAAAAAAGATTCGATCCATTCATTTCTTGAGTCCTCGGGTTTGAGTGATCTCTCTTTACATGCTGTCACATGATGAACGAATAACTCAAAAACCCAAACACTCAAAAGGTGAACTAATGAGAGGGGTCTGGATGCAGACCTGGTGCAGTGCAATCTGAGCTGCATTCAATGCTTTTTAATGGGCTCACCTAACCCCAACCATAACCCTACCCCTCACAGTGACGTCACTCGCTCTATTGAGTGCATTGTGTCTGACATTGCATCGTTGAGTGATGCAATCTCAGCTTACATCATAAGGGCTGCATCTAGATACTATTGGAACTAATCATAAGTCCTTTCGGCTCAGACTGAGCGCATTTGTTAAGCTTATATGTGACTGTCTGCGTCACCTGAACGAACGACTCAAATTAAAGACATGTCAGAAGAGGTGAACTTAGCTAATCGTAGACAAGAAACCCAGGTAAACAATTATTGATTATTTTCTCTTTCTTATAGTATCAGTTATGACTAGTTTGTAGTGTAATCAACATTTGGGCTAGTTGTATGTGTGTTTGGAAGCAACTCGTAACATTTGAAAGATTTCTGGCAGATTGAACTAAATGAACAAAATGACTCTGAAAAAAGATTTGTTCATCGCTATAAACGAGACTCAAAGGTCAGAGCTGGTAAAACGATCCAAACATCCCATCACTAACTAAAATACAAGTCTCAGCAACTTCTGGTTCACACAGACTTTAAATATCATTTTAATATGCCATCAAATTATTCTTGTTCTAAATGTGCTTGACGATTCATTTTTATGATTACACTTTTGTAACACTGAATCACATCTTAGAGGATCTCTTCTGTGAAAGAAAATTCAGCAGGAAATCAAAACCTAATAAGTTCTATAATAAAATGTTCTGTAGGATACACACACAAAAAAATAATTATTAGAAGAATTAGAATAATATGTAAAGATCATCTTTCATGAAGATATTTTTTTTTACTATAAATATATTTTAAAATGTTAAATTTGTTTAGCAATGTGCATTGCTACTGTAAGCATTTTATATAGACAGCTTTAAAGGTAATTTTCTCAGTGTTTAGATTTTTGACCCTTGGATTTCAGATTTTTAAATAGTTGTCTTAGCCAATATTGTCCAACCTTAACAAACCATACATCAATAAAATGCTTATTTATTTAGCTTTCTGTCATGTACAAATATCAAATTAGGGTCACATATTAGCATCCACACCAATACACAATATCAGTCTATTTGTATATGCATACATGGCAATTCTCTCCAACTTTAGAGGATCAAGCTTGATAAAGTCAGATGAAGTCTTGTTTATTAATAAATTAAAAAGGATTTTGAAAGTGATTATCATTCCTCTGTGCTGTGAAACTGTCATATTCTATTTCTACTTCTTCTGTCTTCTTTGTTTTTAAGAATAATTTCCTCATTGTTATAATAATAGTTGGTGTAAACAGCCCCAAACGCTTAATGCTGGTCACAACGCATTGCCATTATACTGTGTGTATTTTATTTCTCCTTTGTGCTCTGAGCATATTGGCAATAAGAAAACAATAAAACAATAGGTTATGTAAATGTTGACAAATATAAGAAGCATTAAGGAGCAAAAAGTGATGTTATAAGTTATATAAATTTATAGTAATAGTAATATATAAAATGATTAACCAACATGAAAATGATTGTTTTTAATTATTAAGCGTTCAACTCAATAGCTTATAATTTCTGAGCTATAAAGGGTCAGTTTACCGCATACTGATTTCTGACAGTTTTTCACTGCTTGACACATTTTTTTTCAATGCGCTTCTGAATAAAGCCCCTCATGAATAAAATACATTACCTTCAAACACTTTAAATAATTGACGTTCCACTTATATCAGGTGATCTTTCACTCAAGATGATAAGAGTCTTTCGCTCTCATTTCGCTGATCCATAGTTTAGTGTAAATGTCATTGAAATTGTAAAGTTTTTGTCTTCACACAAAGATACAGAAGAAGAAATTATAATTAAACAGTTATGCATTATTAATATTTACTGTGCACATCACGCAAGCATACCAGCACCTTTCTGCAGTTCTGTTGACCATCTGTGAGATCTTCACAGAATATGTTGTGAACTCAGTGAGCATGAAATAGATTAATATTTAAAGAACATTATATGACCTTGCTGTCCTTAGTGTTTGCTGTGTTTGCTGTACACCTTTACAAATCAGAAAAAAAAGAAAAAAAGAAAGAAAAAAGTAACATCTATAACATGCTATGTGGAATAAAGTTTAAAGACTTTATACTTCCCCCATTGAGGTTCACGTACCCGAATATTTAATTTAATGAAACAAATTAAGTAAAATAATGGCCAATCTTATATTTTATTATCAATGAAACATTTGGGGTCAATAATGTGTAAAAAATTTTTAATTCAAGCGTCAGGGTACTGAATTAATTATTTATAAAAAAAACATGTATTGCTATTTATTTATTTATTTATTTATTTATTTCATTTTCTTTTCAGCTTAGTCCCTTTATTAATCAGGGGTCGCCACAGCAGAATGAACTGCCAACTTCTCCAGCATATGTTTTGCGCAGCGGATGCTCTTCCAGCTACAACTCAACACTGGGAAACACCCATACACTCTTGCATTCACACACATTCACTACAGCCAATTTAGCTTATTCAATTCACCTATACCGCTCGTCTTTGGATTGTGGAGGAAACCGGAACACCTGGAGGAAACCCACACGAACACAGGGAAAACATGCAAACTCCACACAGAAATGCCAAGAGACCCAGCCAGGGCTGGAACTAGCGACCTTCTTGCTGTGAGGCGATCAGGCTACCCACTGTGCCACTGTGATGTCCAATTTATTTATTTATTTATTTATTTATTTATTTATGTATTTATGTATTTATTTATTTATTTATTTATTTATTTATTTATTTATTTATTTATTTATTTATTTATCATTGTTATTGATTTGTTGTTGTGTTATCATTATTATTACTATTATTCAAAAGGCAGTCTTTATTAGTTTTGTGGAAAACATTATATACAGTAATCATTCATTCGTTTTCTTTTCAGCTTAATCCCTTTATTCATCAGGGGTCGCCACAGCCTAATTAACTGTCAACCAATCCAGCAGATGTTTTATGCAGTGGATGCCCTTCCAGCTGCAACTCATCACCGGGAAACACCATACACTCTCATACACTATGGCCAATTTAGCTTACACAATTAACCTATACCGCATGTCTTTGGACTTGTTAAGGAAACTGGAGCACGCGGAGGAAACCCACACGAACACGGGGAAAACATGCAAACTCCACACAGAAATCCCAAGCTGGGACTTGAGCCAGCAACCTTCTTGCTGTTAGGCGACAGTGCTACCCAATGAGCTACTGTGAATTTTATTAATTTGTTTCCGTTGTGAGAAAATGCAGCGAGTTTTATTAATTTGTTTGTGTTGTGTGAAAATGCAGCGTGTTTTATTAATTTGTGTTGTGAGAAAATGCAGCGCGTTTTATTAATTTGTTTGCGTTGTGAGAAAATGCAGCAAATTTGATTAATTTGTTTGCATTGTGAGAAAATGCAGCACGTTTTATTAATTTGTTTGCGTTGTGAGAAAATGCCGCGAGTTTTATTAATTTGTTTGTGTTGTGAGAAAATGCAGCACGTTTTATTAATTTGTTTGTGTTGTGAGAAAATGAAGCGTGTTTTATTAATTTGTTTGCGTTGAGAGAAAATGCAGCGGGTTTTATTAATTTATTTGCGTTGTGAGAAAATGCAGCGGGTTTTATTAATTTGTTAGCATTGTGAGAAAATGCAGCACGTTTTATTAATTTGTTTGCGTTGTGAGAAAATGCAGCGTGTTTTATTAATTTGTTTGAGTTGTGAGAAAATGCAGCGCGTTTTATTAATTTGTTTGTGTTGTGAGAAAAAGCAGCGTGTTTTATTAACTTGTTTGTGTTGTGAGAAAATGCAGCGTGTTTTATTAATTTGTTTGTGTTGTGAGAAAATGCAGCGTGTTTTATTATTTGTATGAGTTGTGAGAAAATGCAGCACGTTTTATTAATGTGTTTGCGTTGAGAGAAAATGCAGCGGGTTTTATTAATTTATTTGCGTGGTGAGAAAATGCAGCGCGTTTTATTAATTTATTTGCGTGGTGAGAAAATGCAGCGTGTTTTATTAATTTGTTTGCGTTGAGAGAAAATGCAGCGCATTTTAATAATTTGTTTGTAATGTGAGAAAATGCAGCGCGGTTTATTAATTTGTTTGTGTTGAGAGAAAATGCAGCGCGTTTTATTAATTTATTTGCGTTGTGAGAAAATGCAGCGTGTTTTATTAATGTTTTTGTGTTGTGAGAAAATGCAGCACATTTTATAAATTTGTTTATGTTGTGAGAAAATGCAGCGCGTTTTATTAATTTGTTTGTGTTGTGAGAAAATGCAGCGTGTTTTATTAATGTGTTTGCATTGAGAGAAAATGCAGCGTTTTTATTAATTTGTTTGCGTTGTTAGAAAATGCAGCGTGTTTTATTAATTTGCGTTGTGAGAAAAGGCAGCGTGTTTTATTAATGTGTTTGTGTTGTGAGAAAATGCAGCGTTTTTTATTAATTTGTTTGCGTTGTTAGAAAATGCAGCGTGTTTTATTAATTTGCGTTGTGAGAAAAGGCAGCGTGTTTTATTAATGTGTTTGTGTTGTGAGAAAATGCAGCGGGTTTTTTTTTTTAGGGAGAAAAAAATCAGAATTGAGTCACTTAATGGTTGGTGCATGCTCAAGTGACGTCACTGTCGCTGTCACGGGACGGTAGCTTCGCTGCGTGTGTTTGGAGTTTAGATTCGCAATTTACATTTTTATCATAAAATACCTCCTCATTCACTAAATATTTATCTCTCCTACTTAGACTGAACAATCCCTTAACACACTCATACAAACAAATCTACTTTTAAACGTTCTGTCTCTTGAGCATCCGCCTGGTGTTTATAGCTTTAGCCTGCTAGCACCGCTGGTCAGCTAAAGCTACCGACCTCTTTCATTCACTTATTTCTCACTTACTGACTTTGCTCTTCACCTTGTACAATGTTGCTTGCGTGTCTGTCCTTGAGTGCAGGAGAAGCATCGATGGAGGCGCTGGAGCTGGAGCTGGAAGCAGTGGAGTCCCAGATTCGCTCCCTCGAGACGAAGAGAGCAGGGATCAGGGCTAAGCTCTTAACCCGTACTCGCTCGTCTGAGGTAAGTGTTCAATACAACGACAATTCTCCTTCTTCCTCAACCCCGCGTGCGTCTCTGTCCAGGCCCAGCGCACCGAGGACGCGGTTCGCCCAGGCGTCGTTCACGCCGACACCCGGCTACCACGGCCCCTGGGTGCAGCCGCGTGAGGTGCTTACCGGGTCCCGGGGCAGAAAGTCTCCTCCTCCGTTGTTCGAGATCCCCATAGAGAACCGCTTCGCCCCCTCTCCGCGAGACGGGTCGCGATGTGGCCATCATTGGCGACTCAATCGTGCCAAATTTGTTTGCGTTGTGAGAAAATGCAGCGAGTTTTATCAATGTGTTTGCATTGTGAGAAAATGCACCGAGTTTTATTAATTTGTTTGCGTTGTGAGAAAATGCAGCGTGTTTTATTAATGTGTTTGTGTTGTGAGAAAATGCCGAGTGTTTTATTAATGTGTTTGCGTTGTGAGAAAATGCAGCGCGTTTTATTAATTTTTTTGAGTTTTGAGAAAATGCAGAATGTTTCATTAATTTGTTTGCGTTGTGAGAAAATGCAGCGTGTTTTATTAATTTGTTTGTGTTGTGAGAAAATGCAGCTTGTTTTATAAATTTGTTTGTGTTGTGAGAAAATGCAGCGTGTTTTATTAACTTGTTTGTGTTGTGAGAAAATGCAGCGTGTTTTATTAATTTGTTTGTGTTGTGAGAAAATGCAGCTTGTTTTATTAACTTGTTTGTGTTGTGAGAAAATGCAGCGCGTTTTATTAATTTGTTTGTGTTGAGAGAAAATGCAGCGTGTTTTATTAATTTGTTCGCGTTGAGAGAAAATGCAGCTTGTTTTATTAATTTGTTTGTGTTGTGAGAAAATGCAGCGTGTTTTATTAATTTGTTCGCGTTGAGAGAAAATGCAGCATGTTTCATTAATTTGTTTGTGTTGAGAGAAAATGCAGCTTGTTTTATTAATTTGTTTGTGTTGTGAGAAAATGCAGCGTGTTTTATTAATTTGTTCGCGTTGAGAGAAAATGCAGCATGTTTCATTAATTTGTTTGTGTTGTGAGAAAATGCAGCGCGTTTTATTAATTTGTTTGTGTTGTGAGAAAATGCAGCGGGTTTTATTAATTTGTTAGCATTGTGAGAAAATGCAGCGCGTTTTATTAATGTGTTTGCGTTGTGAGAAAATGCAGCATGTTTTATTAATTTGTTTGTGTTGTGAGAAAATGCAGCGTGTTTTATTAATTTGTTTGCGGTGAGAGAAAATGCAGAATGTTTTATTAATTTGTTTGCGTTGAGAGAAAATGCAGCGCGTTTTATTAATTTGTTTGTGTTGTGAGAAAATGCAGCACGTTTTATTAATTTGTTTGTGTTGTGAGAAAATGCAGCGGGTTTTATTAATGTGTTTGCGTTGTGAGAAAATGCAGCGTGTTTTATTAATTTGTTTGTGTTGTGAGAAAATGCAGCGTGTTTTATTAATGTGTTTGTGTTGAGAGAAAATGCAGCGTGTTTTATTAATTTGTTTGTGTTGTGAGAAAATGCTGAGTGTTTTATTAATTTGTTTGTGTTGTGAGAAAATGCTGAGTGTTTTATTAATTTGTTTGTGTTGAGAGAAAATGCAGCGTGTTTTATTAATTTGTTTGTGTTGTGAGAAAATGCAGCGTGTTTTATTAATTTGTTTGTGTTGTGAGAAAATGCTGAGTGTTTTATTAATTTGTTTGTGTTGAGAGAAAATGCAGCGTGTTTTATTAATTTGTTTGCATTGTGAGAAAATGCAGAATGTTTTATTAATTTGTTTGCGTTGAGAGAAAATGCAGCATGTTTCATTAATTTGTTTGTGTTGTGAGAAAATGCAGCTTGTTTTATTAATTTGTTTGTGTTGTGAGAAAATGCAGCGTGTT
Source organism: Danio aesculapii (assembly GCF_903798145.1). Taxonomy (NCBI): domain Eukaryota; kingdom Metazoa; phylum Chordata; class Actinopteri; order Cypriniformes; family Danionidae; genus Danio; species Danio aesculapii. The sequence goes on along the minus strand of NC_079436.1, from coordinate 19,447,091 downwards.
TTATTAATGTGTTTGTGTTGTGTGAAAATGCAGCGGGTTTTATTAATTTGTTTGTGTTGTGAGAAAATGCAGCGTGTTTTATTAATGTGTTTGTGTTGAGAGAAAATGCAGCGTGTTTTATTAATTTGTTTGTGTTGTGAGAAAATGCTGAGGAAAATGCAGCGTGTTTTATTAATTTGTTTGCGTTGTGAGAAAATGCAGCGTGTTTTATTAATTTGTTTGTGTTGTGAGAAAATGCTGAGGAAAATGCAGCGTGTTTTATTAATTTGTTTGCGTTGTGAGAAAATGCAGCGTGTTTTATTAATTTGTTTGTTTTGTGAGAAAATGCAGCTTGTTTTATTAATTTGTTTGTGTTGTGAGAAAATGCAGCATGTTTTATTAATTTGTTTGTGTTGTGAAAAAATGCAGCGTGTTTTTTAATTTGTTTGCGTTGTGAGAAAATGCAGCGTGTCTTTTAATTTGTTTGAGCTGTGAGAAAATGCAGCGTGTTTTTTTAATTTGTTTGCGTTGTGAGAAAATGCAGCGTGTCTTTTAATTTGTTTGTGTTGTGAGAAAATGCAGCGTGTTTTATTAATTTGTGTGCGTTGTGAGAAAATGCAGTGTGTTTTTTTTAAATGTGTTCATGTTTTGTTGGCCACCGTATAAAAATAAATTATAAATTAAAACAAAAATAAACGGACAAAAATATTGATTTAAGACTCAGTTATTTCATTATTTAAGAAGAGAATTTATGACATTATACAAGAAATTGACTGCATGACGTGTGTTTATATAAAAGAAGAATAATAATACCAATAGTAGACAGTGATACCAAAGTACTGTGGTTTGATGCCTGATGTTGTCATATATGCACACACACACCAGTAAAACGATTAATAGTGAAAAATAAACAATACAAAAAAGTAAACTCACCAATGCACAGTACATCTCAGGTGGGTCTCCGCAGGTGATATTGGGTGGATCCAAAGACACCATAGACAGGTATTGGGTCATATCAGTGGCTTCAGGCTGGCAGGCCATGTAGTGCCAGGCCAGGCGATCCTCAGCATGTACCTGAGACTTACAAACATCATAATGCCCCCACGAGGCCAGGTAATGCTGTGTGGCGTGACACCAACTCACCCACAGGGCCTGTAGTACAAACGCTAGCAGAAAATGCATGGTTGTTGTTTTCTTCTGATGCCTCATTAAACAGAGTCTGATAAACAATAAGCTGGCAGAGGGTGATGAGGCAGACCGCGAAACTCAACTTTAAAGGGGGAGAGAGGCCAGCATCTGTGCCAGCTTTGACTCGGCTTCCTTAAGCTGCTTTAATTTCATTTGTTTGTTTCCTTTCGTCTGATTATGTTGCTTGATTGTGTTTTGACAAAGCCGTGGGTCACCGGTGTGAATGAGTGGTATTAATTCCTTCTTGACGCCATTAGTGGAGGCCATTTCGGATCATCCGGCTGTCCATCGCCATTTCCCTGTGTGCTTTCTGAAGTCTGTGGGGATGAGAAGAAAAAGAGAGGGAAACAAGAGTGTGTCAGCTTTTAGAAATGGTGTTGTGCAAATAACGAGGAGCCTGGTGGAAAAGGTGAGGAGGTGCAGGTCAAGTGTTTTCTATAGCCGAGATGGACTTCATAGAGAAATGTCCTAAAAATACCTGCTTATTAAGGAAGACAAATAGCCAAACATCCCTGCAAGGCACAAACCGGACGTCTTACGTCTGCACATCTCTCCATAGTCTCTTAGCAGTTTGAGATTTCAGGGATTCAGTTCGCGTGTGAGGCAGAAACAGGTCAATAATTTTGCTAGATATAGAAATGCTATGCATATTTCATATTTCATAGACCTTAATGGATTTCATAGGCATTTTAATGTCAGAGACAGAAGCCCTTACTACTAGTGAAAAGAATCTTTCATCAGATGCTCTTAATATATATATATATATATATATATATATATATATATATATATATATATATATATATATATATATATATATATATATATATATACTGCATGTTTCTCAGTTTCAAATTTTTAAACAATACTAATGTTTTAACTTCAGAAGAGTAAAAGAAATCTATATTTGGTAGAATATACAAATAACCCTAATTTTCAAACACAACAAATAAAAATATTTTCTATTTTGACCAAATTAATTTTTTAAAAATCAAAAAATGCTCTAAATTACAATATTTTTATTTGAAATTTGGAAGAATTGTTATCGGACATATAGAATAGTGTAAAAAACAATATTATTAATTTATGTAAACAGATACTATACCTAGAGAATCCAACACATCCAGAGAAATTAAAAATGTTCAGGTAGTTTCGTCAATGTTTCCATAGACGCTCCTCTTATACTATTGATATACTGATTTCCCGCGTTTGTCTTGTCATGCACAAACAGTTTAAAAGGTGTTTAAGTGATGTCTTTCCATGATTAAAATGTGTGAAACATTCCAGGAAATTGTACTATTTTTTTCACCAAAACTACAAATGTTTATTATTTCATCTTGCTAAGACTATTGACCTCATTTTTGTGCTCGTTTTTGTGATTGTTTTAGAACTTCCGATTCAGTTGCCTGTGTGAGAAATGACTAGGAATAGTAAACGGCAGAAAACGGTCAATCTACTTGCTCTACAATCAAGTGTGCTCATGACTATACAGACAAAGTAGAATAATATAATAAGAAAATATCAGTTTGCAACATCAACCAGCACAACGAAATGTTTTTAATGTCTAAAAATGAATGGAAGGTAATGAGACCAGAGGTCTCGAGCCAAAAAGATTCAAATGGCTACGCCCACTCGTACGCGGAGAATAAGGTGAATATACCATCGTAAATGGCCTATAGATTACGCTTATTTTACCTAAATAAAGTATGATCATGTCTTGATTTCTAATTACTTAATTAGGACAGTGAGCTCTGACTTTGCTTGGACAAAAGGCTTGTCACTTATCAGAAATAATGTACAGTATAGAATATAAAGTCATGGTGCAGTGGAAAAACAATGAATATTGTGTATGACTCCCATGAGCTTGGAGGACTACATCCATACATCTATGCAATGACTCAAATGATTTATGAATAAAGTCATCTGGAATGGCCAAGTAAGTGTTCTTGCAGGACTCCCAGAGTTCATCAAGATTCTTTGGATTCAGTTTCAATGCCTCCTTGTTCACACAATGACCTCTCGCACGCCCCACATACTGAATGTAACCCCAAACCATGATTTTTCCTTCACCAAACTTGACTGATTTCTGTGAGAATATTTTGTCCATGTGGGTTCCAATAGATCTTCTGCAGTATTTGTGATGATTAAGATGCAGTTCATCAGATGATTTAGCAGAAAAATCTACCTGCTGCCACTTTTAAAAATGATCAACTAGAAGTCAAGATATTATTTGTTGCTCTTACAACTGGAATCGACGATAAGACATTTGTCAGGTAGAGTAGTTAACATGTTTACACTTACAGAAGAATGTTCAAATGCAAATAAATAAACAGTTTGAACCAGTGAAATAGACTGATTTCCCATTTGGTTTTACAGAAAACACTGAAGCACCAAAAACACTTTATTGTTTTGTGTGTTTTTATTAGACAGCACTCGGATAGCTTTCAGCCACACTCTGCTTCACACTACCATGACAATAAGTTGCAATAAGTCTCATGCATAAACATGGAGTCCTGAAAATGTAATCTTCTACCTGGGATGTAATGGAGACCACAACTTCCATAATTCCACACTCAGTCACTGTGTCATTAAACTACACATTTGTTTGAATGTGAACAGTGGTGGAAAGAGTACTAAAAAATTATACTCAATTACAAGTACTGTTACGTTGCTGAAATTATACTCAATTACAAGTAAAAGTACTGGTGTTAAAAAGTACTTAAAAGAACAAATTACTCTTTTTAAAAACTACTCAGAGAGCAAATTACTTTTTTAGCTGGTGGTAAGAAAAAATTCACACAGCTTCTCATACTGCAGCAAATTCCGTTTTTACTTATAATATTTGGCGCCAGTTAATCAGCAAGTGGCGATTTTATTTGACCTGTTGGATGAAACCGCTGCTTTATTCGCACGTCTTTTATGTGATATTCCAGTTGGGCATGCATTTATTTTCCATATTTAGATGATAACATAGCTATTCACACTGCATTAGCACAGCTATCCCCTTTCTTTCCTATGTAGGTGAACAGCTCCTCCGGGTGTGGCCATGGGCATTCATCCTGGGCTATTTCTTCATCATTTCTGCTGAAATTTCATTTCATTTTTCTTGAATCTCCACATGTCAATCGATAACTTTGTGACTGTATGATGACGGTCAGCTCACAGAAATCTGCAGTAGGCTGGTCAGTGCTTGAAATAATAATTTTTTAATTACTGTACTCCGTAACGAATTGTGATTTTAAAAATAACGAAGTAAATTACTCAGCTTAATTTGTACTCTGTAAGTACAAGTAAAATTACAGACTTTAAATTATACTCATGAAAGTACAAATACCCCAAAAATGTACTTAATTACAGTAACATGAGTAGTTGTAATTCGTTACCTCCACCACTAAATGTGAATACATGAATACACGCCATCTGGCAGTGAAAATTGCATGCTGTGCCTTTAACAATGATTATTGTTCATTAATAAACTATGATTAGGCTATTTTCACAAAACTAGCACTCAGCAATGAAGAACATTTTAAAAATTTGTTGCAATATGAGACTCTCCCAGCTAAAAATAGGACATCTGTTCACATATCTAAAATATTCTTTATAAAAGTAACTCATTTTATATAAGTAAAAAATAGGTTATTGCATTGGACTGAGTTAACCTGGCCTCAGCAGGTTACAACAAATGAAAGACATTTTTGAGGGTCAGACCAGGTTGAAATAGCTGTCGGAGAGGTTCACCCGAAAATGAAATTTCTGCTATGATTTGACTCACCCTCATGACCAGGGGCTGTCAAGCTTCAAATATGACAAAAAAGCATCATAAAAGTTTCATCAAAGTACTCTGTGTAATTCAAGGACTGCATTTAAATCTTCTAAAGTAGTGCCATTAAATTTGTTTGAAGAACAGAAAGAAATTTAAATGGACAGCTCACCCAAAACTTACAATCCTGTCATCATTTACTCACCCTTCACTTGTCACAAACCTATTTGACTTTGTTTCTTCTGTTGAACACCAAAAGAAGATATTTTGAAAAATGTTGGAAACCGGTAACTAGACTTCTAGTCTTTTTTCCTACTATGGAGACAATGGTTACCGGTTTCTAACATTCTTTAAAATATCTTCTTTTGCTTTCAATGGTAAAATAAAACTTATAAAGGTTTGGAACTGCTTAAAGTTAGGCAAAATGTGAGTAAACTTTTTTGGGTGAACTATACATTTAGGTAGGTATTCATACAATCTGCCATCCGTCACTGTTCTTAATTCTCACTTGTGCTCCTTTTTAAATATGCATATATTCAAATTTGGTACACTCAGATCAGAGAAAAGACATAGAAAACTGTGACCTTTGGCATCGCTGACATCAAACCTAGCGTGACACACATTTAAAACCAAAATATTTGAATATACATGAACAGAAATGAGATTTGAAAGGTGTACTTCACAAGCCAATTATTTAATGATGCCAATTAATAATGGCTTTTAATAAATCTCTGCCTTTTCCTTCTGTGGAGCTATCATATGGTTTTTAAAATAGATTTAGAATACAGCATGTCTGTTTGCACCAAAGATGATAACTAATTGTGTGATAAAATAACTGATTAAATTGTAAGAAAATAATGCACACTTGGAAAAACATTCCAATTAACCACTGAGATTTGAGGAATTTGTTAATGTCTAGTAAGTTTAAGAGGCTTCTACATTCATTTTCACTTATTATTTCCCAGTGCTTTTAATGGGTAGGTAAGGGTTAGGGTTAGGTTTTTGTGTTGGGAAAGGGTCAAGACCATGTTTTTTAACACTAATGCTGTTCCAAGATCAACAAAAGATCTTTAATAAGCTAATTTAGCTGTGCATCTCCCTAAAATAATTACAGATTTAAGAACATTCCTTAACATAATTAAATAAAATGTTAACAATTGTTAGAAATCTTTGAAAGTCCACAATGTAACACACACTATAACTGTACAGAGGAATGATATCCCTGAAATCACATTCACCGCCATTTGTTTTAAACATATTAACAAAATATACAGATAACAAGATTTACAGCCAATCAGAATTCAGACATTTATGAGTGAACATTTAAAGTGGTGCTATCATAATAACAAGAGAATGATGAAGTTCACACCTCAACAGTAGCACTAATTAGCTTACTAGTTGTTTAACTGTTGAATGATACAATCATTAGCCGCCAATCAGAATCCACCCAACAAGCTAAGAGGCCGTTCTACTTGCGTCTGCAAATACAGTAGGTGGCGGCGTGGTGGCGTCATGAACATGGAGCAACTTACAGCTGCATGCGTTCTTGTGACAAGAATCAACCAAACAGCTCACACTGTGTATTATACACATGTCAGTAATAACCAGTGTGCAAATAAGACATTGATGATCAGGGGGTTAACTTTTTCATAATGTTATTTCATATAATACATGCTTCAGCAAATCAAATATTTGTAAAGTGGGAACAGAAAGTATTCAGACCACATTAAATGTTCACTCTTTGTCATATTCTGTGACTGTTTTTGAATGCCCCAGCCAGAGCCCTGACTTAAACCCTATTGAGTATCTCTGGAGAAACCTAAAAATGGCTGTCCACCAACGTTAACCATCCAACCTGACAGAACTGGAGAGGATCTGCAAGGAGGAATGGCAGAGGATACCCAAATCCAGGTGTGAAAAATTGTTTCCCAAAAAGACTCATGGCTAAATAAGATCAAAAGAGTGCTTCTACTAAATACTGAGCAAAGAGTCTGAATACTTAGGACCATTTGATATTTCAGTTTTTTCTTTTTTTTAATAAATCTGAAAAAAATGTCAACAATTCTGTGGTTTTCTGTCAATATACAGTGCTGTGTGTACATTAATGAAGAAAAAAAAAAATAACTTCAATGATTTTAGCAAATAGCTGCAATATATACTGTATATATATATATATATATATATATATATATATATATATATATATATATATATATATATATATATATATATATATATATATGTATGTATACAGTATATACAATATATACATTATATTGTATATACATTGAATGTCAATGAAGACATGACAAACACAAAAGAAAACACCCTGGAGTTTGACGTCATCCACCCGTGGCACTTTCACTATCCTTCGTTGATTCCTTACAGCAAACATAAACAATCTGTAGCTGCAATTTTGCACATGGTGTGTCTCAATAATAAAACCAGGAAGAAAAAAACTGTTTTGACATTTCCCTGCGGTCATTTGAATTGTCGCATGGATTGCGTCATCAGATTTGGAGCTCCTATTGATTCTTAGATTGACGCTCATCGCAGCTGTTGTCACACTGCAGGAAAGTGTCTGAAATCTTCTGACACTGCCAGAACTTCATCAGAGGGAAAATCTGATCGCATCAGGCACTAAGTGGCTGTCAGTGAACATGTCAAACCAATGATCAAAGACCACAGATTTTAGCCAAGGATTTCAGGAATCTTTTAGGATTTCCCAAAATTGTCTCAGATAACAAAATCGTGGCTGAAATCTCAGAGTATGAGCAGGGCTTTAGTCCCTTTATTAATCAAAAATTTTTTCTTCATACTTCATCTATACCACATTTCTTTGGACTTGTGGGGGAAACAAGAGCACACTCGAACCCGAACATGGGTAGAACATGCAAACTCCACACAAAAATGCCAACTGACCCAGCCGAGGCTCGACCCAAAGACCTTCTTGCTGTGAGGCGAACATACTACTCACTGCGCCACCATGTTGCCCATCAAAAAATGTATAAAATATATTTCAGCTCTCAGAGTTTTGTGGGATATTTAATGTATTGACCTACAGTAACCTTTGACTAGCTGTTTCAGAGATTAGTGTAGGACAAACTTTACAAACTATGGAGCTAATTTGACTTTACTTTTAGGCTATATGTTGAAACAAACAACTAATTTACAAAGTGTCTTGTGAACACTTACGATGTGTAGCGGTGTTCTAGATCTGCCGGTTTCATACTGTTGAGTTAATTTTTTTTGGGATATGCATTCACAATGGTATGCACCGTTATAGGGGTGGACAAATGCATATTTATTATTTTAATTATGTATAATATTATTTAAGATAAAGATCAAAGCAAACTCTCTTCTCACTACTTAGAGGGCTGACCCCCATACATGTAGTTTTGATGTGTTTCAGGTGGGATCAATAATTATTGGGGGTTAATCTCCTCAAACCCCCCTGTAATTTGCACCCTGATAATAACAGTAGACTGATTACCTCAGATAAAAACAGATAAATAAAATCTGTATCAACGCAGCAGCAAAGGTTTGTCAGTGGTGGATCTTTGGAGAGCACAGCTGATTGTTGCTTAGCCAACATAGACGCCACAGGAGTGCAAGCTCAATAGCGCATTGAAATTGTTTTCCATGTGGTTCTACTTGTGATAAAACATACTTATAAATACTATAAAAGATAAACTTAAGCATCATTTGTCAGTATTTGTAGATGCTACTACTTATCTTTATTAATTGTGTTGTGAATGACCCTTAATATATGTTTCTTTTTAGTGCTTGTTCATATGGTTTAATCGGGGCTTTAAAGTTCTTAGTGACCACCTCACTATATTGAAAGGAGCAGTGTGAACATGCTACTAAACTTCTGTTTCTACATCATATTCTGTTTCTACATCATTTTGGAGTGAAGTTCTTTAGAGTAAAATTACACTTTTGTAGTGTATCGGTCACTAGCAATCATTTAAAATCAATGCTAAAAGCACATGACGCATGAAAAACAGCATCCAAATGCACTCCTCCATCATATCCATCAAAATAAGGAATTCTTGACGATGGGATGTGATTGGTTGACTTGATTAGGTCGGTGCCCCCTCAAATTGGGGGACGAGCTATGATAGATGAGATAGAGCAGCCTGTAAATGTGCTTTGTCAATCATGCTGACGTCTAACAAGGAGCCAATTACCACGTTCAGCCTCTGGCACGGGGCAGGATGTGATTAATAAGACATTACTGTATAGCCGTCAGCATCATGGCTTTCATAAAAAATGTCAGTAATAGGACTGAAATAGTGGCTGCTCTAAAGCGCAAGAACAGGCGATAAGTTAAAGGCGGCAGTCATGGATAGAGGGTGTAGATAAGGTGCGGTCCGATATCACACAAGTGTTTTATCACACTTCTAATCCAGATAAAGCTTCAGACTCCCAGTCCCGTGATTGGGTTACAGTAGAGATGGGAGAATTTTTTTTTCCATGCACTTAACACTAGGAATTTGAGAAGTGTGAGCTTATCAGGCTTGCATTAGAGAGGAAACTAATACATTGGAGGGAGATAACAGAGGAATGAGAGCTTCCTGGAATTTTCTAGAGATGAATGGAGACTGTGGAAGCGCCAGCTCATCACAAATAAATTGAGGGTTTTTCCAAAATTGGTCAGGAATGGTTTTCTAGCCACTGAGGTTTGAGATGCATTCACAAAAACACCCAATCAACATGATATATACTGATACTGTATGTTGGACTATGTTAATTTAAGATACAGGTAGTATAATATATCACATTATTATACCATGGCTTTAATCTTAAAGGGATAGTTCACCTTAAAATTAACCTTCATAATTAATAATTCATAGAAACTTCAAATTCCAATTAGGAATATTTGTACATTAGCGTTTGCTTTCTTATGTTCTCCTTTTAATTCTAGTTGATGTTGTAGTAATAATTTTTGTCAATAAAATAAAATAAAATAAAATAAAATAAAATAAAATAAAATAAAATAAAATAAAATAAAATAAAATAAAATTAAGGTGGTTCATTCCGCTGTGTCAACCCCTGATTAATAAAGTGACTGAGCCGTCCCAGAAAATGAATTTAATTAAATTTAATTTTATTTGTGTATTTTGTTTCAATAGCAATTTTCTTTTATCAAATAACATTTTTTTTTACTACATTTTATTTTAAGTTGCCATTTCTTTTATTTGAAGTAACAAGTTATTTTAGTTTTCCAGTCTTAGTTTTAGTTTCATTTATTTTACTGAATGAGATTTTAGTAAATGATTAATAAATTAAAATAAAGTTATAAATGGCAAATTTGCAAATAAAAAAGTAAAAAAAATTTTTGATGTTTTATTGTAGTAGCATCACCTATATTATTCATTTCAAGTAACAAAAATTAGGAATTAAATTTTTTTGTTATAATAATTTATGATCCTTTCCCAGGGAACATCCATTCATTTATTTATTTTTCTACAGCTTACTTTCTATTTCAGAGGTCACCACAGCGGAATGAATCGCCAACTGTTCCAGCATATGTTTTACGCACCGGGTGCCTTTCCAGCCATAACCCAGTATTGGGAAACACCCATACACACTAATTCAGCGCCTTTCTTGCTGTGAGGCAACACTAAGCCACCACTGAGCCACCGTGCCACCTCCCATGGAGCATTAAATGAGAAATTGCAGGCCCCCCTGAGTTAAAGATTATTTGTTAAAAACTATGGAAATTTTATATAATGTATTATACAGCCTAGTCTCACTGGAAAAATGTGACTCAGCCAACATGTTAGCTTCAAAACCAACAATACACTGCTCTGGGTACATTTTATTGCTCATTTCAGATGTCAAATCCACTAGAGGGCACTGTGTACATTTTTGCATTTCTAAAATAGGCTACTTAGGGTATTTTTGTTAATATGTTTGCCCATATGGTGAGACAAATGTATTTGATTACAAATAATAGACACAGTACAAATAATACTTTATTTGCAAATAATATGTCCATATTAATACCATTAGTGTGAAAAGTCACAAAAGCTGTTGGTATTATTCATTTTACCTTGAATTCATTTTACCTTGAAACTGAGGCTAAACGTACAGTACGTTAAAGTTCGTTTTTATGGTTTCACAAAAATCTCACTCCTGACTCGTTTCATATTGATGCACGGTCAGGACCCCTTGTAGTCACTCATTTACACTCGGGGTACCCCTCCAGAGTTGTTTTACGATGCGCAGGGTCCTTGAGAAACCTTTTGAGTTGAATATATTTACTGATGCAAAAGGCATCTGCAAGTTTATCGTTGTAATTATATGTCATATTTGGTAATATTTTTACCTTTATTGCGGTGTGAGTTTTTCTAAAGTAAACAGCCAAAACTATTTTACTTTAATTACACTGTGAACATATTTATGAGCATGTATCCCAGCTCCTAGCATTAACCCAACTATTTGTCAATATAAAGTATAGGTTTTATCAGACAGATATAAATACAGTCCCAGTTTATTCCAGGTTTTTCAAGTTAGCTTCGGTTATCAAATGCTATTGGTTCCCTCTGTGTCTCTAGTGACCAACTGAGTCAAATGCAATTGGGTCCATCTGGGTCTCATGACTAGGGCCAGACAGAATCTGCGGACATTTTTTTTACTTTTATTTAATATTTACAAAGCAAATCCAACTAGATCGACTTATTTGGTAAACAAAGCAAGTCTCTCGTATAATATATCTACTAAAAGGCAGAAAATATTACTTTATAAACTGTATTGTAAATAAATTATATGAACATTACAATAAAATGAATTTAAAAACTGAATAAATATAAATGTACACACATTTACACAAGTAAATACATACCCTCGATGATGGGCTAAAAATCTGTGCAAATCTCCGGATTTCTGCACACACAGATTCCGTGTGGGTCTACTCATGACCAATTGAGTCAAAATCTATTGGTTGACTCTGTGTACCGTGACACATCATGCTAATAGTCAGGAGCATCTTTTTAAATCTGAGGGTATCTGCGAGCGGTAGCCAGATCATTTTCAACTTCTGAAACTTCATAAATCACTCCACTCTTCACATAAACACATCATATGGCATCACATGACTTGGAATGCAACAGAAATGTAGCTTGTAGCAGTAGTTCCACCGGGAAGACCTAAATGTCACGTCACTCATCACAATCAGTTCCAACCAATAGCCACGAGACACAAGGAATACCTAATGCCACGTCACTCATCACAATCAGTTCCAAACAATAGCCAAGAGACACAAGGAATATATAAGCTGTCCATTCATTTCATTTATATGGTTGCAGGCACCGACGCAGACGTTCACCCACCATCCTCCCCACCACCACCAGGTTGGCCCTGTCCAGGGGGGGAAGGCTCCGCCCCTGCCTTCATCCTCGGTAGACGTAGCTGGATCTAAAAGCTTCCAAACTAAGCTATGGACGGGGCCTCCGCCAAAAAAATCCTGTTTCATGATACTCTTGTCAAACAATACTCACCAATAAATGTAATTCAGTATCATAATTATCTCCCTGGTCTTTCTGGTAGAACTTGATTATATTGCTTTTATATGCATGTTTTTTTTGTAATGAATACATGTGACTAATTTGCCGGCTGCTTATTTATGTTGTGGGTAGGTTTAGGTATGGGGAAGATGTTCTAAAAAATTTCTGAAAGTATCCGTTTTTATCAATTGATTCGTAACTTTCAAACACATGACGCATAATGAGATATACCAAAAGCATCGATGGACCAAGCACACTGAAAAAACCCAAAGCGTCATGTCAGTCGGGAGTGAGAGTATGTTGCTGAAATGCTTATTTCTAATGACACTGTGTTTTAATAATCACTCGTGTGCTTATTTTGTGGATTTGTATAAACCTTGAAAGATTCAATCCCCATTCATTCCAATTTTAATAAAAACAATGACTTGAAAAATTTCAAAGAATACAAAATGGAGGTTTGGAATGATAACTATAAACATCCATTTTAGAGTGAGCTGTTGCTTTAAGAGGTATAAGTTCCATTTAAAAGATTCACATATTTATCTTCTGACTGGAGCGCATAGTTTTATATGTCTGGATTACAACAGCAAGAAAATAAGACATTTTGCTATGAAAAAAGGGACCATGAATGTTTTACAAGTGTCCTATATGTCTTGAAAAAAAAAATAAATAAATAAATAAAACAGCAGTGATAGTTTTTTTTTTATCTCTACTTTTTTTTTCTTCTTTTCTTCTCGGAATCTCAGAAAAACACCCTCCTGTGTCCACTTGTATTTTACTCTCCAGGTAACTGAAGCATACCAAAGTGTTTTAAGTCAGTGGACACTCACAGCACACAGCTCACATTGGTTATAGCCTCTCGGGTACACGGTAAAGCCTCTGTGGACACTTTTATTTATTCAGTGGTCTTTTTACTAACTTTGTTGTTCCTCAGCCTGTCAATACTAACTGACATTCTTTGATCATTCCTGCTTTTTCCTTGAACCCCCTCCTCTTCCTCTCAAACACACACTACCATATGCCTTACATGGCAGACTTGTGTGCAAAGGCACTGGAGCTGTTCAGGTGCTGAAACTGAATCAAGTCCTAACAGCTTTGCACCCTGGAATCTTTTTTAAGGTTGTGAAGCTTTGTTTTCTGTCAGTTTCTGAACTGACAGATTAGCATCTGCTACGGTGTTAATGATTTCAGGAAAAAAAATAAAGAATAGTACATATCTACACTTATAAAAATAAAGCATCCAAAAAGCAGTTTTCACAGTCATGCCAATGAATAATTATTTTGGGTTCCATCAGCCAACATTACGTAAAAGAACTGTTTTAAGAACATTTTAGGATTTTTTTTAATATATCATCCACTAAAACAAATAGAATGATTACATGGTTCCCAAAAAAAAAGTCTTTAAAAAGGCTTGGCATGTTCTTCTAAACATGTGAGACTAAATCAATCTTACCGTGATTAATGGCAATTCAGCCTGTCGCTTGCTTCCCATCAGACCATATTCATCACATTCCAAAAAAACCATGCATAATTAAATGACTCTTTCCTGAAAGGTTTGCATGCTCTGACACACACACAGAGTGACATGTGGTCTAAAGTGCTACTCACATTCCCATGTACAGTCACACTGCTGAGATTAACACAAGTCTTTTCAGTTTAATCCACTGAAGTAACATCTCTGTTGAGCTTCAGTTAAGAGAGAAACGAATGGCAATGAGCTCGTGATGCTTTTGAGATTCATCTACTGTCGGTTATGTTTAAAAGAATGAACTTGGATTAAAAATGCAGTGTTAGATTATGAATAGTCTCAATTTGATTTAAAAAGAATTTGATTTGCCAGTGATAGTAGAAGTTGTGCCTTTTCATGTGCGTGAACTCGTACTGCGTCATATACATTTGGCATCAGTTAAATCACAAATTCCTAAGTTTGGTTAAGAAATGTTCAATTTTTCAGGGTGTGGACATTCACTCCAAAAAAAAAAAAAAAAAAAAAAAAAAAGAATGAACTGAACTGCAAAGATTAGCTCACCCTCACACATATTCCCAAGCTGATATATCACAACACAGCTGGGATCACACAGATACATGTCTTTCCATTAAACTCAATGCACTGAAATAACATATCTGTTCTGAGCTCTAGATAAAGGAACAAATGCCATCAAATGAGAAATCATTGTGATTTAAAATCTGAAAACATTTTTTGAAATCCATCTTGACATCTACCGGAACTTCCTTTATTTTATATTTTTAGTTTTCTCTAATTAGTACTCTGTTTATTGATGACTGATGGCCAGTTACTCTTATGATATATATATATATATATATATATATATATATATATATATATATATATATATATATATATATATATAGGGAGAGTAAATATCTCATTTTAAACATACTAAGATTAATATCTTAGGATAAACCCTTAATGTACAGGTTCTTCAGTTAAGCGAATCAGTTCATGGGTTCTTAAATGCACTTAGTTTTTTTTAACTAATTGGAGTATAGAAAAAGGCATTTTCCAAAATTTTAAAAATTCTCCTGATGCATAAAGCCACATACACATTTTTCTCCTATATTGATGACATAATTTCTAAGGTTGAATAAGGAAAATGTGCAACAGGCGAAGTGAGCGAGTATAAAAATCCTCGTTACTGACAGCACTAGACAAAACACTTTCATTTAGAGACAACAGTGTTGATCTTCAATATGTGAAGCAGTGTCGCACCTGGAACGCTCGCGCGCATGAGGCGTGGAAAGGTAATGAAAGAATAAGAGCTCGGTGTCAAGTTAAGGGTGACAAATTGAATGTGCGATGTGCACTCCTTTATATCCAACAAAAGATTAATTAATATGACTGTACGAATAGATTAACGGAAATATATGCAATTCGATCAAGCAATTTAGCCGTGATTAAATTGGAGGTGTCAGAAATAAAACTTATTTAAATAAAGAAAAAATAAAAGAAACACCTGAGCGATCTGTTTCACATGAAAGCGCAGTTCATAATAGGCTATAGGCTACACAACTGTAAGTTTTTACCTGCCTCAGTCGATATCCTCTAGGGATGCTGAGAAAATACCTGTACATGGATGATGATAACACTCTTCTGCCTCATGCAACATGCGAGCGACAAAATAATATAACCCACCTTGACAGTTTTGCAGACTGAAAGCATCCAGTGAACAATTCCTGATTAGATCATGTCCCAGAGATTTTACTCCACCAGCAACTGACTGAATGCAGCGCACAGGTTCTCCTACACGTCTGTCAACTGCTTATCGGCCATCTGAACATACTTTACTGATAAGAACTCCAACCTTTGCCAATAAAAAGTCACTTAGCCCGTAAATTGCCAGTTATTACGACTAGAGCCCCAGTCGTATTCAGTTGCTGTCAGCGCACAGCTATTCTGCCAGAGAGAGAACAACTAACCTGCTGAAAGCGATCTTCTCCAAATGTAAGTTTGAGGGAATGAAGCGTATTCAAGCCGCGCACTTGAGCTCTCCGCTGGGTCCTAAAAAACCCTCAGCCGCGGGTACGTTTGGACATCTGCTTAACAGGTTAAATATGCCAGGTAGCAGCATACTGTATACAGGCTGTCTCAATAACTATAACTAACGCTTTGCTCATTCAAAAACGATCATTAAGTTCTATAATTTGCGTTTTACAAAGAAAAAAAAATCACAGATGAATAAAGATAAAGTACAGTATTTGTTAAAAAGCAAACATAAAAGAGCATGAAACGAACGTCATTTTCAAAAGCACCATCCGTTAAACAAATTGCTACTTATGCAAAGCACTTAAAAAGTAGCTATCTGACGGTTACTGACCGTTTTGTTTTCGTCGACCTCTATGGACTGTTGATAGGATCCATGCACCCTCATTCCTCGCGAGTGTTTTCAGAAGAGTTTAGTTCGCGCGCATGCTGAATGAGCAGCAGTGACTCACGAACGCCCGCTGCATTTGTATCAATTGTAATGGCTTTTCTATTTAGTATTAAAGTATATTTATTAGTATTTAGTGTTTAGTAGCACATAAAATTAGTGTTATATGCATTAAAGATTAAACGCTTACATTTATGGACACATTAACCTGTTCTGGTATATGAGACAAGATTTTGGTAACAAAATGCATTTTTTTTACATTCGTTAATGTTGCAATTCTGCACTGATAAATAACAAACTTTTCATATATTCGGTAACACTATATTTTGATGGTCCATTTGTGTATTACTAGACTGTCTGCTTAATAGCTGTATATGCTGCTAAACAGACATTTAACTGACTATAAGACTCTTTGCAAGAACGTCAATTTACACTAACCCTAAACCCAACCCTAGCCCCAACCTTACAATTTACTTATAATCTAATGTCAATTAGTTGGCATGTAAATGCAATGTTACTTAAATTCAATAAACTGACCATTAAAATAAAGTGTGACCATATATTCTCCCAATTGTCATACAGATACTGTTGTGCTACACATTAATGCTCGGATTGAGTCTTGTGAGGGGTCTCCTGAATTGGCTTGACAACCAAATACATGTCACAGATTATTTTCATCTAAAGCTGCAATACATTTTTACTGTGATTTTGTATTGACAAGGTGCTCATCTCTGCTATCTGACCCTGAGGTAAAACTCTCCCTGAGGTGATGTCCCAATGACTTGCAATGGGGTTTAAGGTCAGTTGGGAGGCAATTCATGTTTGAAAATTATAACATTAACTATGGTTGGGTTGGTACATATTTTATCCAAAAATTCTGTTAAAACAGCCAAAAATTATAATTTTTTTTAGTTGAATCATCCTACAATTTGACCATAACTTCTTCCAACATTGTTATTTATGTAATTAAAAGCCACACCTGGTACTTTCTAAATTATTGCCAAGCAAATAAAAAGACAGAAACATACAGTATTTAATGGAATGAAGATTCAATATAACATGAAAAAATTACTTTTTAATGGGCAATCGTATAATACAGAGATACATGCTATGTGAACAATTCCATATCAGAGTGTGACACATAGAGGTAGAAAAATGGTAAAAGAAGTAGGTGACTAAGACTATATATATAACGTATAAATATAAGGCACTTAAAGACACGTGAAAACTCTGCAACATGTGACTTCCAAATTAATTGAGATGTCTAAAAACAATATAAAATATTCATGTGCCTTCCTGACAAACTGTATTGTCTCACTAGCCTGGTTTCCATTACATATTTGCACAAAACTTTTGTTTGATAAAAAAACTATTGCAAAACTGACGATGCATTAACTGATGCTATGTGATTAAACGCTATGATACATAATTTATACATATAACATTGTTATATGTATATTGCAGTCACTGCATAGCAATTACCTTAACGACTAAGTTACATCAAACAAGTATTAGCGGGTAAGTACAATTCATTTATTGTGTTCATATTGTATTGCACTTCACACGTGGTGCTACTGAGGTAAGATATAGTGTACGGTTAAGGACATATTTGGTGGCATGGGTAGGTTTAAGCTTGGCTAAAGTAAGGGATGGGTCAACAGTGCAATTAAAAATGCAATTACAGATTTAACTGCATGCAAATAATTTAAAAGACCTAAGTAGAATGTAAAAAACATGTATGCGCACAATTAATAATGCATTGTCCCGAATGGTTATTTTAAATGCACTTAGTAATTATTTAACTTAATATACAATGAGACCTATTTTTTATTATTCATTCATTCATTCATTTTCTTTTCAGCTTAGCCCCTATATTAATCTGAGGTCACCACAGCGGAATGAACCGCCAACTTATCCAGCATATGTTTTAAGCAGCGGATGCCCTTCCAGCCGCAACCCACCACTGGGAAACACCCACACAATTCCATTCACACTCATACACTAGACAATTTAGCCTACCCATTTCACCTATACTGCATGTCTTTGGATCTGCGGGGGAAACCGGAGCATCCTGAGGAAACCCACGCAAACATGGGGAGAACATGCAAACTCCACACAGAAATCCCAACTGACCCAGCCGAGGCTCGAACCAGTGAACTTCTTGCTGTGAGGTGAGAGTGCTACCCACTGTGCCACCGTGCTGCCCATGTTTTATTATTGTTGTTTCATTACATTGTCTTTATTTACAAATGAAAATGTCACATTTTCAGCATTATTGTTCAATGCTACCAACCATTCCTTTGCGTTGTCTGGTGGTAATTTTTAATATGAGTATCTCAAACGTGACTAGGATGTATTTCTGCTATATGATTATAAGTATTTTGGTTGACTATCTACTGTTATACCTAAGTCATGCATTAAAATTTTAATTAATTTTTGGTCACGACATAATTAGTTTTGACTGCACAAGTTAGTTTTGATGACTTTGCATTAATCAATTAATTAATTAGCAAGCAAGCAAGTAGTTATGAAAAATGTGTCAAGGGAATGTATGAAATTAATCAGATTTGTCATTATTATCTTCATAAAAGGGAGGGCCTATAGTCATTTATTTTTTATTTTAGTCAGATCCCATCAGGCCTCCTCAATTCGAGCACTTTTTATCCATGAGAACTGGGGCTGCAAGAACAGGCGCCAAAAATGACAAAATGTTTAATAAAAGTCATGCAGTATTCCAAATCCTATCTGAAACTACATGATAGCTTTCAAATCTCTCACATTCAAAGTTACCTCAAATCCTTGTGCCTATCACAAGCATGGTAGATTTGAATGTACTAAATTTCAAAGCTGTCACATGGCATCAGAAGCCTTGGAATAGAGTGACTGAATCATATGGACTTCTATGGTATGCTTTGTCCATCTTGATACATGAGAAGTTTCTAGTCACTTCTTTTGCACTGAAAATCAAAGAAATGCCCTTTTAAATGTATTTTAGATTAAATCCTGGTTAGGTGTAGGGTTGTGGTTAGCATTGCTAGAAAATGAAAAGTGTGAATTTGATTAGTTTTAAAATGGACATTTTCCTATGAGTTTGTGAGTGCACTCATTCTTCCTTCTGTCACTGGATTTTCATTCTCACTTAAATGCAAAAAGTGTTAACCAAAACACCTTTCACCAAAATATCTTTCATCATGTCTTCTTTGTGAACCACAGATAATGAAAACTTAGCAACACACGAGGGTTGTGAAATTTTGATTAAAAAAACAATTAAAAGTGTTTTTTTATTTTATGATCAAGTTTATTTTTTGATAGAACCAATGGTAGGGCTAAACAGGGCCCAGGGAATCATTGGCCCACCCATACATGTATACTATAATAAAAAAAGCACCCTAGCAAACTCTGATCTCCCGTTGTCAGCTTGCGTTCTGCTGTAAAGCAAAAGTTAAATGCATCAATGCACTCCAAGTGCACTTCTACTGCATAACCAACCTCAATTGGTCGTTCATCATGCCTATCCACTACTCTCACTCACCACAACTGAGATACAGTTTCTATTGGGTGAACTTAACAAGAAAACTCATTTTAAAAATCACTGCATCAACATCATCACGGTGCAGTCAAAGACCCCCATTTAGCTTTAGCAGCATGTAATGCCACTCTGTGAGGATTATATCGAGATCTACCGTATGCATCATGTTGTGTTATGTTGATCAGTAAGATCTATGATAGAAACAAGCTTTCATAATATCCACAATAATATTTAACATCTAATTACTTTAAACTCTTAAGACCTGTTCACACTGTGGGATTTCAGCCACATCTGAGACAAATTCCCACTTTCTGCCTTGCTACTGGACGTCTTTGCCTACTGCCGCGCTCTTTGCACTCTTGCTTTTTATATTTTATACTGTAATTTTAACTTCAGCCTATCAGCACAGTGCTCAAACGACACAACTTGAAGATTAACATCAAAATCTATAAACTTTCTGGAATACAACTTTACTAACAAAAGTGGAATTATCGAGTAAACAATCCCCCCGCTACCACCAGCTTACATTCCCAAGACGGGAAAACATAGCTGTGAGAATAGCTCTGGTTCAGACTGATTCAAAATCTCACTGCTGCACAAACATTTACAAACTTCTACAAAAGATTGCCGTTCTTGAAACAAAGTTACTTGTGACCTGACCAGAACTGCTAGATCACACAGGACCGCTTCATCGTGGCCCTCCGCATCATACAGCCAGTGAGTCCTGTGAATCTACTCCAGATACTGTTTTGAGCACAGAAAAACTGAATGAAACTGTTGAAAGCATGATAACCAATTGCATAAACAAGGTGCGAAACCAAAGGGTAGTCGTGTGGTCAGATCACAAGGATAAAACACTGCTGCATTTGCGTTCTCTACCCTAAATACAGCTCGGACTCAAATACAGCTTCAAAACAGATTTGATGCTTTGAGTAATAGGGGTGATGAATTCCCAAATGCAGTCAGACAGAGATCACATGACTCAGTAGCTAATTCTGCATGGAACAAAGGCTCAAGTCTGACCAGACAATGGGATTCTGCATCAAATCGCAATCAAGATAAAGACACTGATTGTTGGAGATTCAATATTCAGGAATTTTAGGAGTAACACTACAATGACATACTGCTTTCCTCATGCAACATTTCTGATGTAAACGAAGAACTTGAGAAATTTTTAAAGAAGCACAAGACTACAAAACTGATCGTCATCCATGTGGGGAAGAATGATATTCAGAAGGAGCATCGAAATGTGCTATGTAAATAAACTTGCTTTGCCTTGTGTGGCAAGAAGAGGAACAAGCACATCACAAGACTGGACAGATGTACACAAAAGCCCCGGAGGGTGATTATTTTACAGCTTCTAGAAGACATGCAAGAAGGGTGGCTTCTGGAAGGTGAGTAAGGGAGGTCCGGGAATTTTTAGAAGTGCAGGCTTGTGGTGGTGGTGGTGGTGGTGAAGGATGCTGATCTACCCGCTGGAATCTGTGCAAACAGAGCGCAGAGTTCAAGCTTGGTGAAATCTGACCTGCGAAAATGCATCACTTGACTGCGTGAGACCAATCGAGGATCAAAACATGACCTCTCTGGACAGAAATTTAAATCATGGAGCAAATAAGCTTGTTTAATCCCACCCCTTTTCGCAGGGCCGCACGACAGAATTTCGCACACACGAAGCCCAGCGTGACCGCAGCTTTAAGCTACGGTCACACAGCTTGCGGTGATCAGCATTAATGTGGGATGTCCAGGTGTTGGTGATTGGCTCCTTGGCAACGTTAGATTGGAACGCTCACCACACTTGCCTTGCTGTATTTGGGAAATCCTAAAAGATTCCTGAAATCCTTGGCTAAAATCTGTAATCTTTGGTTGTTGGTTTGACACGTTCATAGACAGCCTCTTAATCAGATTTTCCCTCCGATGAAGTTCTGGCAGTTTCAGAAAATTTCAGTCACACCTAGAGCTATGAAAGTCAAACCAAGAACCAATAGGAGCGCAAAATCTGATGACTCAAATCATGCAAAAACGTTAAACTACTGCGGGGAAATGTCAAAAGAGTTTTATTATTGGTTTTATTATTGAGGCACGCTGAGTGCAAACTTGGCACTACAGATCGTTTTTGTTTGCTGCGAGGAATCATTTCATAATGTGGGATAGTAAAAAGTATAACAGCTGGATGACGTCAAACTCTGGGCGAGTTTTCTTCAGGTTTTGGCACATTTTCATTGTCTTCAGTTTGACATTATGACAGCTGAGATCCCACAGTTTGAAGTGGGAGCCATGTTCGTGCAGTCTGACATGATAAGGATTATTAAAAATTTCAGTTTGAGATGGTGTTCTTTCGATTTGTCCCACTTGTCAGATTGTCCTACCTCCCATTCAAAAAGTAGGTAGCACATTTGATGACGCAATATGCTACTTTTTAGATTTTGCTACCAGTGTAAATTATAATGTGGAGTAGTGTGATATGAAGCTGTAATATCATCCTAATCTACCTAATCCCTAACCCCAACCTCAGAACCAAATACAGTGTTAGTAGCATAATCTGATGGGTAAGATAAAACGTCAGGACATCGGGCTTTAGCCCTGAGGTGAACTATCAAATTAAGCAAATGGGAATTTCATAGTGTTTCCTGTAACTGATCATTTCAAATTGAATTGTTTCACCAACATATGAGAGAATGAGTTTGTACATAGAGATCAGGTAAGTAAGAAAGAGTGATGGAGACTGTAACAACTGTGGTTCAGACCATTCTATAGTGTAAATGGAGAATGATTGTAAAGGCTTTATCTTGGCCATATAAATGCATGTCTTTGCTGATAGAGATCCTGTGTGATTGTGATCTCGCATGCAACTCAACAAGCGCACATTGTTATTGATTACCTACGCCATTTATATGCAACAAAGCCCTATAAAGCCATTAAAAAGTTGCAAGGCAATTTCCATTCTGATGAAGGGGATTTCACCGCAGCCAAGTCCTGAATTGCCATTAACATTTGACTGAAGCACACAACTCGCCGAGCATGTGAAGGTGCAGCCTTTGCTTGCAGTCAGCGTTGTGCTGTACTTGACATTTCTATTAAATCTTTGATCATTGAATCAGCTTAACCACTACCGGTCAGCAGCATGAGCTCACGCCTTGCATCTGTGTGGTTTGCTTCGATCAGATCAATAATGGTATCTATGGATTCTGCCAGTGTCAGTACTTTGCCGTCTATATTTCCTGATATCTTCTGAAAGCCAAATCTCTTATGATTTATTCCAATCGGATTACCTACAGTAACTAAGCGACAATTTGCCTTGTTCCTATTCAATTCTGTTGCACTGAAATCAGATATGCTCTCTTCTTGATGTATCTTAAGCTCGACTCAGACAGTGTAATTTTTTTATTAGTCTTTTATGATTGTACCTTGTCAGACTGTATAAGATAAACTATTATGAATGCCACGTTGTCAGACTGAATGACAATCAAGATGTGTTAAACACAGACACACGCAAGATCCATCTAGAGTTTCACATTATCAATCCATGACACATTCAGTAACCAACATTCTGAAATGATACGTCACAGTAAACATAAGTAATTTGTGGCATTCATTTGTACTCATTACATGCCTTGACAAGCAAACAATAAATAGGCTTATTGGAATTATGTGCCTTGGGCTAAAGTTTTGCAAAACAGTGAATATGTACTTCAACATACATTTGTCTGCAGTTTATGGGACAGTATGACTCAGACAACTTTTATGCCTTTAACACTAAGTTACTGATACTTACAAATTATGTTCACCCTGGTTCTTTGTATGGCACCAAAAAAATACAGTGATCCCTTGCTATAACATGGTTCACCTTTCACGGCCTCGCAATTTCATGGATTTTTATTTGTACAATTTGACATGCTTTTTTTACAGCGCATGCCAAGCTTTGCCAATTGTCAGCTTTCCAAATTGACATAAATCTTCGATCGCAAGTGACTCTGAAGTGCTGTACTGTATGTTTGCAAATTTTCTTCCCACAATGTAGACTAAATGTTCTGTACTGTCAAAGGCATCTGCGGTAGCACCCAAAAGGCAGAGGAAGATGCTAACCATCCCACAAAAAGTTCAACTTCTGGACATGCTAAAGGAAGGTAGAAATTACACGGTTGTTGGGCGCCATTATAGAATAATTAAATGTTAAAATTGTTTTGATTTTTGGTTTTATTCTATAATACTGGACTTATTTCTTTGCAAAAGTTTGAACTTTGAGAGTTTTAAACGAGAGAAAAGTGTGAATGTTATTGCCTGTCTGAGAAAAGTGTTAAAAGTGTGTAGTGAGCAGTTTTACAGTCTTAAAACATCTATAATAATTGTAAATTATAATGTGGAGTAGTGTGATATGAAGGTGTAATATCACTCTAACCTACCTAATCCCTAACCCTAACCTCAGAAGAAATAAAGCTGGCTACTTCGTGAATTTCTGCTATTGCAGGTTATTTTTAGAACGTAACTCCTGCGAATAACGAGGGACCACTGTAATACAAAACACATCAAAATCATCAAATTAAAAATGTTTTGTAATGCCTCACATCTCCATATAGATGACTTTTCTGCCATGGTTAGTTGGCTCAGTAGCTCACCTTATGCAGTTTTGTACATTTGATAGGGCATTACATAGGGTTTGAGTCTGTGATTATTTTTGCTTTTGAAAACACTCGGTTGGGATTAGGGTGGGTCAGTGCTCAATTTTAGCTAAATACATTTGTGTGTGTGTGTGTGTGTGTGTGTGAGAGAGAGAGAGAGAGAGAGAGAGAGAGAGAGAGAGAGAGAGAGAGAGAGAGAATGTGAATGAGTTTGAGTGTGAATGAAAAAAACACTGAGTAATGCTGCGTAAATTGCGTGAACACATAAAGGTTAAACCGAAGTTAAAGTAGAGAGCACGTTTAACTATTGGCCCTCAACAATATTTTCGACCAATCAACTTTCTTACATTTACAACCACTCACATTGGATGGTCATTATTGGTTTGCATGCAGTGAGCAGTGAAAATAAATAATGGCATAGTGGCCTAGCTAAATAATATTTGTGATTTCAAAATGGCAAAGAAGCAGTCAAGTATATTTTAATTTTTTAAAGCCACGAATAAATCTGATTATGAGCCAAATCAAAAAAGATCTCTGCAAGATGGAACTACGTCCCTGGATTAATATAGTGCAAGACAGAAGTAAAGCGATCAAGTCAGTAAGAAAACATTATGGAAGAGGTAACTGTGGGCTCTTTTTAAAGGTTAGACAGAATGAGCCATTTAATTATTTTTTTTCACTTTACACATAATAGTGAAGTGAACTGAATGTCAGTGGTGTTAATAAACGGAATAGTGATGTTTTAATAAGAGTTATGTTTTGTAGATAGATGTTTTTTTTGTTCATGATTGACCCATACAGTATGTGGCATGGAATAATAAAATACCGTTCCAAAATGTTATACTTTTTTGCGCTATTAACTTTTAGTGAAGTCATGTTCCGAGAAAACTGAAATCGTTTGGTTGGCGTCAAACACAACTTTTATTTCCTGGTTTTGTTTCAGAAATTGTTCATTTAAAAATTAAGCACTGGGTGGGGGATTTATATATGACACTTCCCGGGACGTGTACGAGAATGATATGTAAATGTCACATATAAAAAAATCGCAGCCAAGTAACATACTGCACTTGAGCTTTGCCAAAAAATGTCAATAAAAAATGGACTAAAATTGTGATTTTGAATCAAATCCCGGTTATGACTATATTTTACATTAGGGGAAAAAAAAGATAGGTAAACATGATATTGTGTGAATGGGACGTTGACAACGGGAGTGTGGATCCAAATGCAGGTTTATTAACAAGAATGGTCAGGCAAGCAACGGTCAATACAGGGGCAATCAGGTACATACAGAGAATCCTGAGTCGTAGTCAAATAACAAGAGAGTGGTCAGAAGGCAGGAAGCAGACAGGAAGAAACATTAAAACAAAGCAAAGGTCTAACACAGCAAGGCAAGGAAAAATGCATCATAATGCTCACAGATAAAAAGATACACACTATAACAAGACTCAGCAATTAGTGTGTGCTTCTGTGCTGTTTTTAAAGTCCATGTAGTCAGTTCTGAACAGCTTTAGCTGTGTGTTAGCAATCAGCAGGAAAACCGGAACAGGTGTGAGTGAGTGGTGCATGACTGGTTCTGGAGTCTATATAATGGCGAATTTTTAATACTATGGCAATCTGCGTTTTTTACCAGCGATATACAAGGATTCCATCACTGATGGTTGTGACATGAATAATCTAATAGTTGTAGAGTGGAGATCAAAATTAGTGACTCTGCTAGTCTTAAAGTAGTTTTTCAGCAGATTAGAGCACACTTTCAGGAACATCATAGCTGTCTGTGTTAGTTAACCGGGAGAAAATGTCTTCTATTATCGGATAAGCCCTATTGAACTGGCAGCCAAACTTTCCAGTTCCAGGACTTAGCAAGATAGTGAGTAGTTGAAACTGTCTGACAGAAGATTTTTCAAATTAACAACAAATGGATGAGCCCTTAAGCCATAGCAAGAGAAATTGGTGGTTTCAAATTTGTGATTTCTAGAATATTTAAAATGTCTTAAATTGTTGCTAACTTATTCAGGTCCCCAAAAAAGGATGATCTTTTAAAAAGACCAATGCAGGAGAGGACAAAATAATGCAGAGAATTTCAGTGGACAAGCAGTTCACCACTGATGTCACGGGTAGCTCACTCACAAATGCACAGATCACAAGAGTTATCCCCCCCCCCCCCCCAAAAAAAAAAAAAAACAAACAACAAAAAAAAAAAACACTTACAACAGGAATTAGACCAACAAACAGAGTCAGGGCATGGAGTGTGACAATACAATACTGGACAAGATGCACAAGAGATGAATAAACAGATTACAAACAGGGGTGTGACACGGGTGAAACTACTGAAACTAGCGAATGGCTGGAAAACTGAATAAAGGAAACACATGACAAAAACAGAAGCACATGGAACAAACACGAGTCATCGCATGACACAACAACTACATGAACACAACACAGACACACCAAACTGGTGCCAACTGCAAGGTTGAAGGTAATGATCTGAACCTCCACAATGATGTGATGTCTCCACGATGTGACCACTTATTTTTATAGTAAAACAGAGAAAAGCTGAATTCAAAGTGTGTGCAGAAGTCAGTAAAGGTGGAGGTCACTACTGAGATGTCAGAGTGAACTACTACAGATCAACTGATAGCCAAATCTTACTGAAATGAATAACATTACTATATAAGTACTATTATACAAGCCTGTAGCTAGCCTATTGAACGGGGTGGTTCTTTTTTCTCAAAAAGCAGAGCTTTTTGCAGTTATTCTCCTAATTTTCTATTAAATTATGAGGTTCAAATACTGTATGTTTTGGTTACATTTTAAGCATTAATCTTTGCTGCATTAGCTTGTCGCATGTTAATCATAATCACACTTTTTGATGCAACAAAAATATTTCCTACAATTTTGTGCTTACAATACTATTTTACCACAAAGTGTTTATTTAAAAATGTGCATTTAAAAGTTATTATAGTTTTATATAATAATGTTATGAGATTGGAAATCGAATTAAGAATTTTGAATAGTTTTGAAAATATGAAAAAATACTGATTTTTAAAAAACTAATTTATTATCATGGATCACAAAAAACAACTATTAGGAATCTGTTAAAACTTTTTTTAAAACCAACTAAAAACATTAAAAACTGTAACCTGTAGGTAAATAACAATCAGGCCAGCTAATTTTTTTCAGTCATAATTTGCAAATTTGAATAATTAAAAATTTAATTTGTCTTAAAGCTTTCTTCTATTGGTTATTTTCAAAATGTATGATGGCATACTGTCAAAAATGAGACAAATGAGCTCATATAGAGGCCAAATTCTGCACTTTGTCAAGAGGGGTGGGTCTTTCAAACTACCTGAAACCCCCCTGGCTACGGGGTCCAATTCACTTTGTAACATTGAAAATTGAAGAAACTGCTCTTACTTTAATTTTTCTTAAATAAATTTCTGGTTGGGATGGTGGTTAACTTTAGAAAAAAGGGCATTTCTTGAAAACAAACCAATTTAAGGTAGTGATTTCCTCAGTGGTAGTAGAAGTTGTATATTTTCATACAAACTAACTCACATTGCATGATGGGTTTTGTCATCTGTTTAACTGCAAATTTAACTACAGTTTAAAGTTTCAATTTAAACTCAAAAGTTTAGGACTGTGGTTAAAACGCAGATACAACAAAACCAATTTTAATTTAATTAATTTAAAATGTATACATTTCCTTCTGTGTGATTGTTCATACTTGTTACACAATATGATTTTGCCATCTGTTTAAAGAAAAACCTAACTACAGTTCAACATTGGTAGCTGTATTTGAATTTGACTTATTCCAAGTGGATTACTAAGCGACAGGTTTGAAGCTATAGTGTGGTTGTTTTGTTGACTTCTGCATGCGTCACCATAATTCCCAGTTCTTTGCCCGACATCTGTTATGGGCAACTGGAACGTTCTAGAGTCCTGTTGGCTGTTGGGTCTATCGATGGCTTCAAAGAAGAACCCACCTGCTATGGCTTTTATCAGTTATAACCTCCCACACAATGTAAGCAACACAAAGTGCAGTTGAGACATCTGGGAGATGCACTTCTCTCTTTTTTTGCCTCACTATGAGTAACTTCATGAAAACATATCACCATATCAAAAAATGCCAAAACACTACTGTGCCACTGTTTCTTTCCCCCAGCAACTGCCTTTTATTGACTTATGCTGTCAGTTATATCATGTAGTAGTACATAAAGATCCCTCATGTGTGCTTCTGTAGCAGGGTACTGGAAAGATTCATTGTGATTATTGTCTGCCTTTCCTGTATTAAAGCTAAAGTAAGATATATAAATGCTATACTGAAAACCCTAATTAGTTGACTGAACTTAAATAATTGAGTAAACTTATTGCCTCAATTTAACTAAGTAAAAGAGTCTCCGAAAACTTGCATATTTAAGTTTATTTAACTTGCTGGTTTTGTAGACTATACAATGTTTGTCACTTGTTTTTTTGTTTTTTTGTTATCCATGGAATAATGGAAATAAAATGATGTTCTAATGGAACTACAGGCCACTAGAGGGCGCTGGTCAGACACCTGGAATGTATAATAGGTGAGTGGGTGAATGAAGAAGAGATTCAGTTGTGGTAGAGGGAATGCATGGTTTCTTGGAGCTACTTCAAACTGTTTGTATTGTGAAGTCCTAGTTGGGAAACCTTGCGTTTTAAGGTCAGCCTTGCTCAGATAACTGAATGTTTGGAAAATGTATTGGTATGCCATCTGAATAAGATTTGACGTTTTGGATACCATCATTATGAAGTTTCATTGGTCAATTATCTGCAAATCAATGCAAAAGTAGATCAACATATTTCAACACACTCAATTATTTTTTTACTCCGAATCAGTGACCAGTTTTTTTTTGTTTTTTTTTTAAGATCTTGCACTTAAAAGGTTGCACATATTAGAATTTTACAGTCAAGACTACATTTGTGAATTTTTCAAAGGATTAATTATGATTTTGAGCTCACTACACTTGAAATCTTAAGTTTATGCATTTTCATGGTACATAAGTTAAATTAACTCATATTTTTAAGTGATAGGACCAAAATGCAAAATTTTAAGTTATGTTCAGTCAACTTTACTTAATTGTTTAAGTAAAGACAACATTATGGTTTACAGTGTAATAAATGCTTTTGATGTTGTTGTTGTTTGAACCAGGGTCCAAAACACTTAGCATCTTAAAATCTTTACTATTACTACTACTGCTGTAATACTACTGTAACTACTACTAAAATTTTTACTACTATTCAATTCAAGTTAATTTGTATAGCGCTTTTTACAATAATTATTGTTTTAAAGCAGCTTTACAAAAGGTGCACATTATTGTATTACAATCAAATTAAGTTAAAGTTGCAATCAAATATAAATTATTATACACAGACATCATTAACTCTCTGGGGTCTAAGGTAATTTTGTGGCCCCTAAGATGTTTTGACATGCCCTGACATTTGTGCTTATTTTAGCTCCTTATTACATAGTATTGGCCAACATGTATTTTGTAGTCAGCACAAACTGTGCTACAATAATATTTGAGATTGATGTACATACTTGCATTTTTTAGGAAAAAATATATTATGCATGGTTAGTAGATTTTGGAGAAAAAAAATATAGCTGAAGTAAGGTCCAAAAAACCACACTGAATGGGCCTGAATAAAACTTTTGAGTAACCAGTCTTGTAGACTAGAATATTTACTTCACAATTAGGTGAAACATATTCTGTTCTCTCATTCAAAGAAAACATTACAATGATTTACATTTTGTAAAGTCTATTTTAGGTCAGCATACTGTATGCATAGCAGTGACAGTGGTCATGAATAAATCATACCTGGAGAGACAAAAGACTCTCCCACTGGCTAATGTTCACCCATCAAGGGCATTGTGAAGCAATGTCCAGCTACAAAAGCTAGCACAAACTAAATGCCTGTTGTATTACTTGCTGTATTATGACCATGTAAACACTATGGGTAAACATTTTATGTTCAATAGAAGAAACAAAATCATGCATTTTTGTACATAATTCATGATTAAATTTGAATTTTGAGCGAACTATATCTTTTTAACAGACATATAATTAAGAGTGCTATGAGTATGAAAGTCTTGTATTTGTTTTCATGCAGCACATGGCAGCTGATCTCAGTTGTGGAGCAGAATCAGAACAGAGTGATCTGACTCTGGCTGGCGAAGAGGAGGCATCATACCCATCTCTCAGGCACCAGAGCCATACTGCCTGCTATGATGGATGGAATCATTCATTTTGACAAGCAGAACATTTTAGTAGTCAAACTCCTCAAGATCCTTTGATTAGGGACTTGTTTTACGGCAGAAGCTTTATACTTTAATAAATCTTGCAAACTTTTTCCAGTTGGTTTTAGTTTTGTCACATGCCTTCTAGCAAACTTCAGCTCTAACTTAAGGTCAGAAACTTCTTTACAGCCATTCTCTCACAAAGGTGAATGTGCGCGGAGTGCTTCCATTTTGCTACAAGACAGTTTCAGAGATGTGCCAGTTCTTAATAACCTCTTTCAAACTTTTTCTTTCTGGTGACAGCAGGAGTGATATGATCTTTTTTTATAATTATCCATATTTCTCGAAGTGATATTATTGTTCTACCAATCTACTCAATTCATGTTGTTTCAAAACTTTTTATAATTGACACAGCAGGATAAAAACAATCAGCATGGGGTGAATATTTCTATAAGAAGAGCACAAAATGGTTACAGTTTGTTGTCATACTTTAAAAAAGCCTTTTTACTGTCATGTTCATTCCAAACCCAAAGCAGAAAGCTTTTTAAAAAACACAATTTGTTCTTAGAAGTGAACATATCTCACTCAGAACGAGCAGCATTCATCATTTAAATGCCATAGACAATTGACCTTGAATGGGCATTACTATAAAAGTACTTGAGACAATGCAAGCATTATAACAGGCAGAATTAAGTGGATGTCGGCAGCGTAAATAATGAATGAAGACACCACAGGGGAGGGCTAATTGGAGAGAGCATTTGCTGAAAAACTGCATGTTTTAGCCACACTAGTGACGCTACACACAGGATAGGAATTCAACAAGCCAATATATCTTAGATGATGCCCATGAGGCTCATAATTTGCTGGTTTCATTGCTCACCAAAAGTAATCCCTGCAGATGTGTGAGTGATCTAACGATGTGTGACATGTAACCTAAATAAATGAGTTTTCATTAAACATAAAGTCCAAAGAAAGCAACTTTACAGGTGTGAACTGTGCAAGATTGTGGACAGCAAATTTCTGGAGTTGAAAAATTAGGAGTTAGGCAAAAAAGTGTGAGTTACATTTTTGGAGTTTATTTTTAAACTTTAACACAATTTTGTGTTATGGGATACTCCCTGCTGTGTTGTATTTTGGAGTTCATTCGCTGATGTTCAGGAACATGCTTTAAGTTCTTACTGGAGTTACATTTTTAGAATGTCTGCCATTACACAACTCTGCCAAGCAGCACATGAAAACTGGAGTTATGTTCTTCGTTGTGAGGTAGGTAAAAGTGCAATGTTATACAATTCTGAAAGCTTTTTCGAAATGTTGGATATTTTGTGACAGAAATGTGTTTCCTGTAGCTGTTTCATTTTGTAAGGCTAGTGACTGCATGTGGCTAACTTAGCATCTAACATAAGTTAGCTTTTTCAATATGGCTGTTTTGTGTGGTATTTTTAAAAATGTTGTGGATGTGAACAAGCTAACACTAGCTAATAATCTTTCCTTTCTCTATGTTTCTGAAAATGTGTGTTCTGCTGTCAAAAAGAAGCGGTACTTGATCAGATGGAGAAACCTGCTGTTCAGTTTTCAAATAGGCTAACTTACACAACGAGGTAACGTCATTATATTGTATCCAGCAATTCACCTTTATGTCATATTTTATGTAATATTGCTTACAAGGGTGACGGGTGAATAAAACAAACTCTTTTCTAATAACTGATTTAATTTATCTTTGCCATGATGACAGTAAATAATATTTGACTAGATGTTTTCAAGACACTTTAAGACTGTACAGCTTAAAGTGATATTTAAAGGCTTAACTAGGTTAATTAGGTTAACTAGGCAAGTTATTAGGCAAGTTATTGTATAACCAACCCAGGCTCATTCTGAAAACGTAGTCCCGTGGACGTTTCTGGCAACTGTGAAATACGTAGCCGGGGGTACGTTTGGCTGCATTTCATTTTTTTAAGTGAACGCTGCGGGGCGGTGTGACGCTGTTCCTTTCGGCGCTTGCCGGCCGGCCGCTCGCCTTCGTGTGGAGGGCTTTCCCGCCGCAACCAGTTTGTCCAGTTAGCTCTTCGTGTACTTTTGCAGAGAGGGGCTGACCACGATGACCGGGTTCGAGTCCGGGGAAGAGCGGTTCCAGAAATCAGGTAAGAAAACAAAAACAAAATCCAAAAAATAAAGCGAACAAGTTCATCACTGGGTGAGAATGTGGTCAAAATCCGAAAAGTGGTCAAAATCAGACAAGGGCTTTTCTTTTTCTGGACGGCTTTTGTGAATCGTCGTTGGTTGGGTTTAGGGACGGAGGAGGGTGGGTCAGCCGATTGGCCGGTCGCACGGTCAATCATTCTCCAGGCAGACAGGCGGAAGGTCGTTCGACAGCAGCCTCTAGCAGGTTTACGCGAGAACAGCGCGGGAAAAAGCGCACACAGCGGCCTCTTGCGGATTCGCGAAAACAAAAACTGCAAAAATACGTACCTCCTGGGACGTATTTCGTGGTCTCCAGAAACGTCCACGGGACTACGTTCTCAGAATGAGCCTGGGTTGTGTATAACAATGGTTTGTTCTGTAGACTATAGAAAAAAATTAGCTTAAAGCGGCTAATAATTTTGAGCTTAAAATGGATTTAAAAAAAATGTAAAACTGCTTTTATTCTAGCCGAAATAAAACAAATAAGACTTTCTCCAGAAGAAAAAAATAACATCAGACATACTGTGAAAATTTCCTTGCTCTGTTCAACATCATTTCGGAAATATTTAAAAAAGAAAAAAATTCAAAGCGGGGGAGGGGAGGGGGTGTAATAATTCTGACTTCAACTATATATATATATATATATATATATATATATATATATATATATATATATATATATATATATATATAAATATATATATATATATATATATATATATATATATATATATATATATATATATATATATATATATATTTACTGCTATTAATTATTTAACTGCTATTAAAATATATTAGTACTTAATCCTCTCTTCGTACAATTTATTAAGTTAAATAAATAGTCAGACTCGTAGTCAAGAGGCGTTCGGGTGGTTTGAAAGACCTAAAGTTGGATTATTAATATTTAACTTTTTTTTTTTTTTTTTCAAATGGCCAAATTCTGACTGAGGAAAGTTGAATGTGCTGCAGAGTTTTTAATTTAAAACAAGTTTTAACAGATTTCTAAAAATATATATTTAATGATAGATGATAATAAATTTGTATTTGTATTTTAAAAATAAGTGTCTTTTCATATTTCTTTATTCTAAATTTTCATTAGTTATAAAACTGTAATATAAGTTTAAATGCACATTTGTAAATAAACACTTAAAATAGTGTGTTAAGCAATTTTACAAAATGGTAGGAAATATTTTTTGGTACATCAAAAAGTTTGATTATGATAACCATCTGACAATCTAATCCAGCAAAAATTAGTTCTTAAAATGTCACTAAAATGCAATATTCATACCTCATAATTAAATAGAAAATAGGCAAATAACTCAGGAAATATAATTCAGGAAAAAAGACTGTTCAATAAGGTGGCTACAGGCCTGATAGTGTAATATTTAAAATAATATGTTTATTAACTGATAAAGAGAGAGTTTAATAAAGGCTTCCATTTATTTTTGCCCAACACACCCTGCACGGGGAAAAAAAAATCCACTGCATTTGGCGCTGCTTGTATCTAAGTGCAGCCACACCCCCTCACATGACAGCAGGGAAAGGCACAGCCAATCAAATGTTCATATGTGTTTTGCATTTAACCCTTTCTGCATATTGACAGCGTGATTTTTTAAAAATGGATTAAACTATTGGTGGGGGCATTTCAATGGTCGGTGGATATTGGTGGGGACGCATCATCTCCGTCCACCCTAAATCTATGCCCCTGATTGCTCATGAAATGTTTTGGATAGTAACATGATTTAGTCGTGACCATGAGAGCATGCTGTTTTCAGCTATATACATTACATTTTCAATCACACTAAAATTAGTTGTTAAATAACATTTATCCCTTTTATTTTAAGTCACGATGCTGGTAAAAGTGCAATTTGGAGGCAAGAAAAAATATATTAAACTGGAAGAAGATTGTTTCTTGCATTTTCTCAGTGTGGGTGAGTTTTAGTATAACAAAGAGTAAATATTTCTTAAAATAATAATAATAATAACATTAATTTTGAAATCTATTTGATAAACTAGATATTAAAGTTTGAGGACAAACTTTATGGTGGCTTGAAAAGCCGAGTCTGAATTAGCATGTTACTAGCATGAATTAGCAAGTAACTAGCATGATTCTAACATAAATTAGCATGTAACTAGCATGATTCTAGCATGAATTAGCATGATTCTAGCATGAATTAGCATGTTACTAGCATGTTTCTAGCATGAGTTAGCATGTTACTAGCATGTTTCTAGCATGAATTAGCATGTTACTAGCATGAATTAGCATGTTTCTAGCATGAATTAGCATGTTACTAGCATGTTTCTAGCATGATTTTGCATGTTATTAGCATGATTCTAGCATGAATTAGCATGTTTCTAGCATGAATTAGCATGTTACTAGCATGATTCTAGCATGAATTAGCATGTTACTAGCATGATTCTAGCATGAATTAGCATGTTTCTAGCATGATTTAGCATGTTATTAGCATGATTCTAGCATGAATTAGCATGTTTCTAGCATGAATTAGCATGATTCTAGCATGAATTAGCATGTTACTAGCATGTTTCTAGCATGAATTAGCATGTTACTAGCATGATTCTAGCATGAATTAGCATGTTGCTAGCATGTTTCTAGCATTAATTAGCATGTTACTAGCATGAATTAGCATGTTATTAGCATGATTCTAGCATGAATTAGCATGTTATTAGCATGATTCTAGCATGAATTAGCATGTTACTAGCATGATTCTAGCATGAATTAGCATGTTACTAGCATGATTCTAGCATGAATTAGCATGTTACTAGCATGTTTCTAGCATGAATTAGCATGTTACTAGCATGATTCTAGCATGAATTAGCATGTTACTAGCATGATTCTAGCATGTTACTAGCATGATTCTAGCATGGATTAGCATGTTACTAGCATGATTCTAGCATGAATTAGCATGTTACTAGCATGATTTTAGCATGAATCAGCTTGTTTCTAGCATGATTCTAGCATGGATTAGCATGATTCTAGCATTAATTAGCATGTAACTAGCATGTTACTAGCATGATTCTAGCAAGAATCAGCTTGTTTCTAGCATGAATTAGCATGTTGTTAGCATGATTCTAGCATGAATTAGCATGTTATTAGCATGATTCTAGCATGAATTAGCATGTTTCTAGCATGAATTAGCATGTTATTAGCATGATTCTAGCATGAATTAGCATGTTACTAGCATGATTCTAGCATGAATTAGCATGTTACTAGCATGTTTCTAGCATGTATTAGCATGTTACTAGCATGATTCTAGCATGAATTAGCATGTTACTAGCATGATTCTAGCATTAATTAGCATGTTACTAGCATGATTCTAGCATGGATTAACAGGTTACTAGCATGATTCTAGCATGAATTAGCATGTTACTAGCATGTTTCTAGCATGAATTAGCATGTTACTATCATGTTTCTAGCATGAATTAGCATGTTGTTAGCATGATTCTAGCATGAATTAGCATGTTTCTAGCATGAATTAGCATGTAACTAGCATGATTCTAGCATTAATTAGCATGTAACTAGCATGTTACTAGCATGATTCTAGCATGAATCAGCTTGTTTCTAGCATGAATTAGCATGTTGTTAACATGATTCTAGCATGAATTAGCATGTTACTAGCATGACTAGCATGTCACTATCGTGTTGCTAGCACCTTTCTAGCAAGATTAGCATGTCAGTAGGATGTTAAAACTGTTAGCGTGTGTTAGAATAGCTAGTCACAGTCTGTGGGACAGTTGCTAGGGTGCTGAAATTGGTTGCTAGGGAGTGGCTAGTAAGTTTAAAGGTAATCAGTGATTGGCTGCTGGCTAGACTGAGTTGAATGAGGCCAGACTCTAGTCTATAGGACAGTCTGATGCAGAGTTATGAGCTCACAAAGGTTGATCCAATGTTAAGTAAATGGGAGTCTTTTACAATGGAAGTCTATGGGACAGTTGCTAGGGTGCTGTAAGTGGTTGCTAGGGAGTGGCTAGTAAGTTAAAAAGTCATCAGTTATTGGCTGCTGGCTAGACTGAGTTAAATGAGTCCAGTTAGAAGTCTGTAGGACAGTCTGATGCAGAGTTATGAGCTCACAAAGTTTGACCCAATGTTAAGTCAATGGGACTTTTGGGATTTTTCTGGGTTGTTTTTCGGAAAACCCAAGGTCGGATCAGTTAGAAAAGATATAGCAACCCGAGTCAGACCAGTTTGAAGGTTTGACGAAAGTTTGAAGTATGTAGCTTGAAAGGCCTAGGAGGAGATACACTTAGAAATTAGTCTCAGAAGAAGAAGAAGAAGAAGAAGAAGAAGAAGAAGAAGAAGAAGAAGAAGAAGTTTAAGATAGATAACAATATGCTGGCTTTTTAAGCCACCATAATTATAAATTGTTTTTATGGTGTAGTCCAGCAGAAGTTTGTGATACCAGAGAACACAGCATTGAAAGTCACAGATGACCATGGCGTAAAGGTGGATGAGGATGTATTTCCAGAACTTGCAACAACCAAAGAAACATGTCATCTACACTGATGATGGTAGGTTATTTAGGAACATTTTTATAGATTTTGAAAGTTTGTTTCATGACCTAGAGTGAAACTGTGTGCATTTCAGAACCATTTGCTGAGCCGTGCTGTTATTTTATTTTATTTTATTTATTTATTTATTTATTATTATTTTTTTTTTATCAGATTTGACTGTCCTGGGTTGTTGAAGTGCCCTCCTCCCCAAGTCTGACTTATAGTCTATATATTGTAGTTCTGGATCTCAAATTATTCAACCTTTAATAGACAGTGTCCGTGCAAGAAATGGAAGTTTGTTTAGAGACGCCAAAACCAAAATATGACCTTTTTTTAATGCATAATTGTGGCTCTTTAAAAATTGCAAGAGTAGAGCCTTAGGTAGCTCACTAGATTAAAATATAATACATCACCATTTCTTAGAGATTTAGCAGTTCTTGATCTGGATCAGTTACATTTATACAGAATTAGATTACTATGCATTACAGAAAGCAACCTGTTATACGAGAAGAGAAGTCTCTGCTTCCATGTTTCTTAAAAATCTCAAAAAAATTGGTTGAGGGAAAAGCTGAAATGTATTACAGCACTAAACAGTAAAAGTATCATTTGTGCATTTTCTTCAAAGCTGTATTGTGGCTCTGTGAGTTTCTTTTAGCAGTTTCTTATTTTTAATGACCTCATTAGTTCACAGTGCCGAATGATTTGTCATTTACTGTAGCTTTGTACCACAAAACCTGCTCATATATTCAGATTAATTTATAATGCTTATTGATTTGTCATTTCCATAACATTTGGATCCAAGACTTATGAAAATGTGTCCCTGTAGCAACACTGGAAGAAATGATATTATGTGGCAGTTTCAAAATATCCAGTG
This sequence comes from Danio aesculapii, assembly GCF_903798145.1. Classification (NCBI taxonomy): domain Eukaryota; kingdom Metazoa; phylum Chordata; class Actinopteri; order Cypriniformes; family Danionidae; genus Danio; species Danio aesculapii. The sequence goes on along the minus strand of NC_079436.1, from coordinate 19,408,789 downwards.
ACTCGTGATAAAAAGTGTTCATTTTCATAGAAACAAATACTGTTGCAGTGTTTTATTAAAATGGTTGATGGTCATATTGCAGCAGTTTAAAATTTAAATTGTTAATGATTGGCATTAAACGTTTCATGCTTTATTTTATTTATTTATTTATACTAAACTTTACCCAAAACCAATTTGATAGTCTGGGGCTGCCACAAAATCCCACTGTTCACTCTTTTAAATCTGTTGCTAACTGCTTTTAATATAAAGTACTTTAAGAATGCTTGCTGTAATAGATGATACAATACCTGTTTGTCCAGTGTCACAATCACCAGTGATCTAATCCTTGCGCATCGCTGGAGAACTACACACACACCACACTAACAAACTAAGAAGTCCCATCATGCACCTCGCACACAGCTGTTCCAGATCGCTATTGATTACACATACACACAGCCAGAGAATTTTCAAGGACTGATTACGAGGACTATTTACACAGCACACACACACACACACATCAGGGGTGAGTCTTGTTATACTGTATTGTGAACATTACGATGCGTTTCCCTTGCCTTGCCATGTTTGGGCCTTGCTTTGTTCTGTTTGTTTATATTGCTAACTGTACTGACCATTCATCTGTTTATTGACCACAACTTTGAATTCCCTGCATGCATCTGTTTGTCCCATTTTTTGACTATTGCTTACCTGACCATTCTCATAATAAATCTGCTTTTAGATCCTCAACTCTGTTGTCAGCGTCCATTACATGACATCCAGATAATTTGTACAATGTTTTTATTTAAGACCTCTCCAGTTCGACTAGTATCGACTAGTTGCATCATAAATTTTAAGCTTAAGATTATATAATTATATTTTTGGAATTAAAAAAAGTTTACCAGTGTTGTTAAAAGTTCCAATTTTAGTAGCATTTTTTTTTCCACTTGCATGCTGCATGCAAGCATGATGTGTTGTAGGTGAAACACATATGTATAATGCATAATGTAACCAGTAGATAAGCATGGGATGACCTGGTAAAGGCATTCCTTACAGCAATAAATTAACAATTCTGCAAAGTATCATGTAAACCTTTTCAGCTTCTAAAGCAAAAATTTTGCACAATTATTTCTGTGCTCAATTCTCACTATAACATTTAGAAACTTGTAATAACTGTCTTTTTCTGGAAACTATGATTGCTTTGTTCTTTGATGTCAGCTGATTCAGCTCTGCTCTCTTGCGCGTCTATATTTAATTCATATTTAATTCACCATGCAACCGTTTTTCTTAATATTTATACTTACATCCACAGTACTTTGTATGCAGGACTTCATCATTCAGACAATAGAGATCTTTACTTTGACTTGACAGACTGACTGCGCACAATTAAATATGTCAGGTGAATAACATCTTGAAACACCAAAAGAAAGATTTAAAACATTTTACAGGCCAATGTGGTTTTTAAACACATGGTTATTGAAGCATGGTTATTGAACATTAAACATTTTTTTAAACAATTTATTGTAATCTTTAGATATGGTAAAGTTTGTAATTTTGTGCTTTTGTCCTAAACCTTTCCTATAACATCAACCCATCTCTGGTAATGAAATTAATATAACTTTTTGAGTCTAACTAAAGACACTTATGAATAATGCATCTTGTTCTTCTAGAGGTAACAGTTATTTGGAAGAAAAGAACCAATATGTAATTTTTAGGTAGCTCCTATTTGTGACATTCATTCATTCATTCATTCACATCACTAACAGTTGGTAAACTCACCAAATTTAGTTAAAGTTAATAACACTTAACACTTAAAGTTAATAACCCAGCAAGCATTTTTTGTTTTTAAAAGATGGCTAATAGATGTCTATTAGACGTCTAGACATAGCAGTTTTGGCTAAAACCAGGCTATCTAATCTGTCTATTTGACGACTAGTCTATTTTTTGACTGTTCTTACATGTCTATTAGATTTTCACTAACTGCCCAAGTTTAGCCTTGTTTTAGCCAAGCTGTCTACGTTTAGATGTATATTAGACGTCTATTAAACACAAAATATTTGCTGAGAAGGGATTTCCTGCAAAGTGTAACATTTTATAATTCATCTAATTCTCATTGTTTGCATTTAATTTTGCAATACTTAAAGTTTGCTTATGGGTATCACAGTGGTGCAGTGGGTAGCACAATTGCCTCACAGCAAGAAGGTCGCTGGTTCGAGCCCCGACTGGGTCAGTTGGCATTTCTGTGTGGAGTTTGCATGTTCTCCCCATGTCTGTGTGGGTTTCCTCCGGGTGCTCTGGTTTCCCCCGCAGTCCAAAGACATGTGCCATAGGTGAATTGAATAAGCTAAATTGTCTGTAGTGTATGTGTGTAAAGGAGCGTGTATGGGTGTTTCCCAGTGTTAGGTTGCACCTGGACGGGTATCCGCTATGTAAAACATATTCTGGATAAATTGCCGGTTCATTCCACTGTGGTGACCCCTGATGAATAAAGGGACTAAGTCGAAAAGAAAATGAATGAATGAATGAATGAATGAATGAATGAAAGTTTACAACACTGGTTAAGGTTCAGCTGTAGTATTACCCAATTTATTTAGTGAATGTGATCAATTAAATCCAGTACAAATGAAACAGTACTTTAAAATAAAGTGCATTTTTTTGTGTAAAAAGGAATGAAAGTGGTTGTTTTTTGTATGATTTTAGTGTTCACTGCAGTGCAATTTTGCAGTAACCTCTCCAAAACATTTTTAATGAGAAAAACCCTAACCCTAACATTTGACCTGTTCATCTTCTAGTATAACGTGCATCATTGCCAATGATTCTTTTGAAAAAAGCTTTGTAAATGAAATGGATTTAATATTTTGTCACCTAGAAATTGTCAAAAAGGCCAAACAGTTACTGTCTATGCTCGCATCAGGTCATTGATGTCAGAATTTAATCTGAACTGAGCAAATCCAGAAGATGATGTCACCTCAAAAGAGCTGCTTTGACAACCCTCCATGTTCCAATTTGGAATAAATCAGGGATTAAACTTAGCTCTTTGAAGCACTCACTTACCTCAAATTACATGCCTGTCTCTGTTGTCCTTTTTGTGTGCCCTTCAAAGAAAAAGATAAGCCAAACAAGCGGGTGTTCTCCAGCTCACAGGGAGCTCTGCTTTCAGAAAAGCTTCTATGGGTATTTAGGCTGTATTGAGATGGTGATGTTGATAGCGATGTTTATCAGAACTAAAAAAGGGAAGATCTCAGAATAGTCTCGCAACCTTAGGTTATGCTGAAGTTTTAAGAAAAATGCTGCTAGATGCAGCTTATATAATATGTGGTTAATCAGTGAAGTGATTACAAATCTCTGCATATCATCTCATTTCGTCCATACTATTTAATGTGATCCTCAGATTCCCACATCAATGGATCTGTCCTATCCCTAGAAGAGGAGCCCAGGGATATTAGACCAGCTATGTAATAACACTATCTGTAGGTCCAGTCGGGAAATGAGCCTGACTCAGATCTGGTTCTCTCTGATGGATTGACAAGTTTTCCAGTGGGATTTTGCCGCCTTTGGTGGTCTGCTCTCTTTTTCATTTCGTCTAAGGCTAGACTTGGGTAAATTTGCAGCAGAGCCATCAATGTGGCTGATAGACAGAGATGAATGTGTCTCATTCATATCAGTGTGGGATGAGCTGCAGTTTTACCTCTCATCATGTCGAACGAATCCCTTAGATTGTATAACTCTAGGGATTTATGAAATAGTTATGAATGTTTAAGTATTTAAATGTTTATAGTTTTATTCAGCCATCAAATATAGTTATTTATTAGATTATTATTGTATATTTAAAATTATGGATTTGTTTAATAAATACTGTGTTATTTTCATCACATAATCATATTTCTCTGATTGAAATGTCTTCTGAATACCTCATCATATTAATCTCATGAGATTGAAATTCAAGGGTAGACTTATTTTTTGCATTTGTATAACATGAATAAGTGAGGTTTATTTATAAACTAATTTTCAAGAGGATCACGTGCTTATGATTGCTTGCGGCTGGCCCCGCATAATCCAATTTATGATTCACCAATCAGACGATTAATAAGCCACTATTAAAAACTTAGGTTCCATATCACAGTCATCTTCGTTTAGAAAAATCCCCCCTTCCATCCTTACTCCGCTTCCTTTCCTAGATGGGTGGCATGGTGGCCCAGTGGTTAGCACTGTTGCATCACAGCAAGAACGTCACTGGTTCTAGTCCTTACCAAGCCAGCCAACGTTTCTGTGTGTAGTTTAAAAGTTCTCCCTGTGCTCACGTGGGTTTCACCCAGGTTTCCTGGTGTTCCTCCCACCGTCTAAAAACATGCAACTTACATGTAAGTTAATTGACTAATCCAAATCGGCACCATAGACATGCTCCTAGTAAGTATCTCTTAAGAGCAATCACTCTCTGTTCATTAGCTTCTACAGCAGGGGAGTTCTCGAGTTCTACCTGAGTTCAAACTCCCCTCTCGTCTTGCAACGGGAGGGAGCCCCGGGCTCGAGGATCTTTTGAGCTCAGGGCTCTCTCCCGGAACAGCATGCCAAACAAGCTTTATAATCAATCATCAGCTAAGTGTGAACTCTTGAAATAACATTTAAACATGTTAACATTTTTATGATATTACACATTGTTACTTTTTCATGGATTGTTAATATTTGAATGAAATATGGCAGCAGTTTACTATGAATAATTATGTACTGTTTCTCTAAATAAATACTATAATGCTGTAAAATGCCAGTTAATAAAATGTTGGAAATGTAGCACATATAGGAAGGCAAATTATCAGATGCATTTGATTACATGGAAAACTTTTCCACCAAGAAGTTTCAAATGCCTGTAAGCCTTTTTAGCACTTCTGAAAAGAATTGTGTTATTTATTAGAATTTTTTATACTTGTTTTCAACACTGAATTCAATCTAAAGCCAATTTTAAGTGACCGTCAAATTTAGATTGTATTTCTAGTTAGGAAAGGGTCACATTTGTCATTCATGAATCAATTTAGAGTTTTGATTTATATCTGATCCCATGCTCTTCAGTTATACTTTCATTAGGGACCCATTGCCCACAGAATTTTCATGCCCCGGGGTTTACGTGTTTCTCACGGACAGAATCTCATAATTCTGAAGTTAATCAGAGGATGCAGGGTTAACTAATACCCAATTAGTCCGGTTGCCTCTTGCTCACTTGGACTAAAAGTGTAGTTAATTTAGTCATTTCCATATAACTTGCTAAATCAGCGATAACCAGAAATCCAATAGTCTCCGAGCTGAACTGCTCCAAACAGTCAAGTGCAATTCATTTGGAAATCATGTACACAGATCAAGGTAACATCAGCCTCCATAAAATCTACCGGATATAAAAGATTTCAGGAGAATTCAGAATGCATCAAATCTTAACACTTTATTTTCCAGATGAACATGCCAATTACAGAATCAAACAATAAAAGCCAATTCATAAGTAAATGCACAACATCAATTACTAAAAGATAAATCTAAGAGTATAGATGGATCTCCAAATTATACATAGTTTTGAGCTTAAGAGCTCTGCAATACCAGCCTGATCTTACAAGAAAATGTAAGTATTTTACGTTTTGTCAGTTTAGTGGCTAATTCGTATGAATTCGTATGAGTTCAGTCGTACGAAAATGTACGATTTTAAAAAGGAGGTGTGGCACCCAACTCACCCCTAAATCCAACTGTCATTGGGTGATGAGCAAATTGTACTATATTGTAGGAATTAGATTGTACGAATTGATACGAATTAGCTACTAAATAAAAAAGTTACAAATTGCCATGAGATGGTGTTGGCACTACGGATACAGACTTGCGACCCTGAGATATTTCGTTCTTCTCTTTAAATACCCCATGAGAGAAATGAATGGCAATTTTGTTAAAGTTAACCAGTGACTTACAGATTTACTCTGTTGGGATTTAATCAAAATTCATCAAAGAAAGTGAACAAATCCTCGTTTCCAGTCACACCTGAGTATTTATTATTACCAGAGGGGAATAAAAGTTCAGGAAAGAGGGCAAGAATGTGTCAAAGTCTATCCTGGGCCTTTTTCTTCAGATTCCAGAGTTTTTGTTGTTTTTTTTTTTACACACAAAATAAATGTTTGCGAGCTGTCACTGGGGTGGTACCTTTTCGAAAGGTACAAATTTTTACCTGAAAGGTCCATATTAATACCTCAAGGGTACATATTAGTACCTAAAAAGTACAAAATTGTTCCTCTTAAATGTTTTAGGTACTAATATATAAGTTTAAGGTACCAATATGGACCTTTCAAGTACAAATGTGTACCTTTTGAAAAGGTACCACCTCAGTGACAGCTTGCGTACCTTCATTTCTGAGAGTTCAGGGTACATTTAAGTCTGAGTAAAATCCATCCCTACACACATATATTGTAAGGCGTCAGCTCTGTTTTGTGTTACTTTGTTCCTATTCCATCTGTCCATGGTTCATTATTTCATTAGTTCATCTGTAGTACATGTTTGCCATTTTGTTCTTTAAATCAAAAAGATGTTGAATAAACATTTTAACATTTCTTGTGAATTGTACAAATAAAAGCATGTTCAGTTACTGTCCTTTCATAAATTGCTTTGGTGTAAGCCTTGTGTTTGATGCTAGTCTTGATGAACTGGTAGATCCTGTTTAAAGATGAAGGCAGGGTGAAGCCAATCCCTGAAAACTAAATGAAAACTGAGTTCACATATAGCACTTCTTTAAAAAAACCTACAATGGTAAACAGGAGGTCATCAAATTATAGAAGGGGACATGTTTGGTTGCGGTTATTGGATAGTAATGCAAATGAAAATGATCAGTCACAATAGGCATTGTATGGCCAAGTAAGAAAAACCATGGTAGGCCATGATTAAGAAAGCCACATCAGGCCACCAGTGAGAAAGGCAGCGAGTGAAAGAAACCATGGTAGGCCATGACTGAAGGAGGCCACGGTAGGTTACAGAGCAAAAGCCACAATATGTTGTGAGTAAAAAGCCACAGCAGAGTAAAAGCCACACTTTGCTGTTACCATAAAGGTTGATGGTAGTCTGCAAGTGAAAGCAAAGTGTCTCTGGTTAACGAAAAGTCTTCAACAAATGAACAGTGGTTTTAAAGAGCACATATTTTACCCCTTTTTCAATATTTAAGTCTTTTGTGTCTCCAGGATGTGTCTGTAAAGTTTCAGCTCAAAACACCCATCAGATTATTTATTATAGCTTTCAGATGTTTGGGATTTTCTGCTCTGAACACAATGTACAGTAGCTGTTTTTGTTGCCTGTGCCTTTAATGCTAGTTCTTTCCGCCCACCTTTCCCACGTACCCATCAGAGTCTCAATCTGCGTCAGATAAACAGCACAGGCACAGACATGAAGGAAACAGATTTCATGTAACGTTTGTGAGAAATACTACAAAAAAGAACTTTCCCAATGATTATTTGATGTATTTGTTGTAGAGTTAATTCAAGCCTTTCTGCAACGATGAGTGAAACATAATGTCATTACAAAGTTCACACACACACACACACACACACACACACACACACACACACACACACACACGCACACACACACACACACACACACACAGCACGGATGGTTAACTTTGCACTGTTTTTGCACACAAATGTGACAAGATCCACATTAATATCCACTGCTGTATGTAAATCTATTATGTTGATGTACAAAAACCCGATTAACGTCAACACCCGGGACTGAAGTGTCTTCTTTTATTATTGTACTGACATGCGGCTGTGGTGATAAAGTAAATATGATAAAATCACTGTAATTCATTAACATGCACTTTTAAAAAATGTTTTGAACTTGTAAAACTCATTCTTGATCACATTTGATGATGAACGATGATCATATTGCTTTGTGCACTTTTTCTCTTGTTGATATGATTATAAGTGTTACTATGGAGACATTTTAATATGCGGCTGTCAATCAATTCGGTGGGCGGGGAAATCACACTCCTACATCACGTTCCAGTGGGCCTCGAAACGGGAGGGATTTGGATCCTATTTTAATGTCAGGAAATACAAAAAAAGAGGCTTATTGTGTGTCATTGGCCAAAAATTGGCCAATATGACTGTGGACCCACTATACCTACACACAGTTCTGTCCAAACAACTTACAAAAGATGACCTATTTTCATCATAGGTGCTCTTTAAGATTACAATTACAATGAGACTGATTACAATGAGGCTGATATAAAGTAAGAGTATCAGCTGATAGGAGGGTTCAAGAAGGTGTGGACACTGTGACAAATTGCAAAGATATTTGGGGCCAGCCCATGTATTGGTTTATAAGTTAAGATAAAACTTTTTAAATCAATACAAGATTGAGTCTTGCAAAAAGTGAATTGCAGTAATCAAGCCTAGATATTATGAAGGCATCAATAAGCCTTTCTACATCAGGCACAGAGAGAAATTGTCCTATATGCATAATGTTCTGAAGATGATAAAAAGCTACTTTAGTAACATTCTTAAAATGAGTGTTAAAAGTCAGCTGTGCATCAGAAATCACACCTAAATTCCGTGCCTGCATAGAAGTGAGAATCTGCAATTATCCACTGTAAGTTTTAAATTATTACATCTATTTACAGCAGTTGAAGTGCCAATCAAAAGAACATTAGTTTTAACTGCAGGAAGTTCTGTTTCATTCAGGCCTGAACTTCAAGTAGTAAACAAGTAGATATGGTTAAGAGTGCTGATGCAAAATCAGGTTAAGTACTGGGTATCATCTGCATAGCAGTGATAATCCAGACACAACTTTTACAGTATAATACAGTATGAATACAAAAAAAGTGTAGGATAAAGCGGCAATCTTCCGCTCTCCCATATGAAGGCAATACAGAATTGACTGTACAGTGGTCCCTCATAAATCGTGGGATTTACGTTATAAAATACTGTAGCTTGCAAAATAGGTGCAATCCGCAAAATAGTCAGCTTTATTTTTTTTACAATTATTAAAGATGTTTTAAGGCTGTAAAACCCCTCACTACACTCTTTATACACTTTTCTCAAATTAACATTAACATTAAACATTTGCTTTCTTGTTTAAACACTTGTGCAAATTTTACCTTCTTTTAGAATGTCCAAGTCCAAGTTTTTGTGCAATGGTTAGCATCTTTTTCTGCCTTTCGGGTGCTACCGCAGGTGCTTCTGATGGTGCAGACTGTTTCGTCTGCATTATAGGGTTTGTTGAGGAGAAAACTTGCAAACATACAGTTCAGCACTTCAGAGTTACACTGCTAGCGATCAAAGATTTATGTATTGATTGCCAATAGTCTACAGCCAATAAGGACACTGAACACAATGCGCGAGTCAGGACGAGAACACAATGCACTGATAAAAAAGCATGTCAAATTGCACAAAAAGAAAAATCCACAAAACAATGAGACCACGAAAGGTGAACCGTGTTATGACGAGGAACCACTCTATTGTCAAAATGCAATCCATTGACAGGCTAATTGAGGCTGGCTGTAAAAATTAGTTGAGAAGAAGTTCGACAGCCTAAACACAAACTGTTATCAAATTTTTAAGTTTATCTAAGCTTACTATTAAGTGAGACTCTTATTTTGAAAACAGTAGACCCAGAGAGACCAAGACTGCATCCGAAATTGCCTCCCTATACCCCCAAACAGTGCACTATTTGAGGGAACAGCCATTGGTGTCCGAAATCATAGTGAATGTAATAAAGTGCACTCAATCACTCCCACAATACACAACAATAACAATTTTACAATCCATGTACAGTCAACAGCTATAAAATACCCTTAATTGCCCGTGAGTTTCTGTGCCGAATGAATCTCCACATTTGACCACAAGATGGCATCTAAAGCAGCCAAAAATAAGATATTATTTAATTAAAGTATCGTTTGTTTACATGACAGCAATCAAAAGACTTTGTATCATTACTAGCAGGCAGCTAGCTAAGTAAGGGATTTGTGAAACAGCAGAAAACAAAATGGCATCCCATCTGGTGCACTGAGTGCTTGAATTCACTCACTTGTTTCATCCACTCCTTCAAGTATACTATATTAGTGGAATAATGTAGGGAATAGTGAATGAGGGTATAGGGGGCTATTTCGGATAGAACACAAGGCTACAGCCAACCTCACCACGTGTTTACAGATTGTTTACTATGCATTGCTAAGCAATAAGCAGTCCACAAAAAATGAAGTTCCCCACCAGCCATCTGTTCATATGCACATCAGAACGCAAAATGAGGGATATTCAAATTGTAAATTAATTCAATACCACCCAGAAGAGGCATAATATTTGTTCAATCTTTTGTCAGTTTATTGTGTTTACTGTGAAATTTTCAATGTATGTTTGTAATGAGACAACAAACAAATATAGACTGCTGAGTATAATAATGGCATGTTTATGCACCATGTCATATCACTCAGCTCTTACTCTCATTTTTGGATCGAAAGGACAGCATTACTCTATTAAACTAATCTATTTATGCAGAAGTTGATATTATTACCCATTCATTTCAGGTTCCGGGGTTTCTTCTAATGTTCTGTTGTATTGATTCATGTGTGTTTGATTAGGAAGAGTTTGAGAAATTGTAGTTCTGAGGTCAATTGTATGAGCAATGCATAAGATAAAACGCCTAGTCATGACGTAAAGGGACACTAAATTACAACTTACACACTACAAAATACTTATGTGTTGCAAAACTAAACTTAGTTTAAGCATAACACTTCATCCAACTAAATATCTACCCATGTACTGTATAATGGAGCTACTGTAACAGCAAGATTAGTTTACATACAGTAGCTTGTGATAACAAGGACAAATGATCCCACACTAATCACATGCCTAATGTACTTCCAAATATTTTTTTTCGGTTTGTGAAAGAATAGTTTTATTTTTGTGTTAATTTTATCCATCATTTAAATGAGAATTTTCTTCATTACTGAGTTTTTCTTCCTGTTTAGTATCTTTAACTATAAACATATATTCAAGTTTGATGTTTTGATAGCTTAATGTGTATTTTGCATGCATTCATGATGCGGGTATGTGTGTCGTTTATTCTTAGTGACTGACTGTAAAGTAGCCTACTGAAATGTATGGAAAAGGGCCAACGAAATGCCTGTAAAATAGATGAGTGCAGTCTCACAGGTATTTCCCTGTGGACCTCCCACTCGTTCGTCTGAAGCACACCCCATTCAGGCTTCGGATGAGTGTGCAGGTTCATTCTCCAGGATAGCCGTGGTCTCATTTGATGACTCTGGTGCACAGACCTCTATCACAGCATCCATGGATGCGTCATCATGCTTGGGTCAGCAGCCCTCTGGGGCCACAGCCCAGGACCCTGAATTGAATATGATTACCATGCTTTCCCAGATGGCTTGGGCCTTGGGTGGCAGGTAAGCTTAGCAGTCGGGCCAACTAGATGGGTGCTGCGTGTGTCCAAAAAAAAGCGTAAAATCCTAGCTTCTCAGAGAGCTCGTACTGGCATGGAGGGCACTTTTCTCTGCTCAGTCTTCGATGGCGGGGCAGCCCAGACGTATGAAGCTTTCCCCAGGTGGGGAGTGTGATTGTGGACATTGTGCGCAAGCCACTATCACCTTGAGGGGTAAGCTGAAAGCTCCTTGTCCAAATCGTGTACATTTCCTTGTTTTTCATGGCCAGCGCCTACAATACTGTAAGCCAGGCCACATCTGCCCTGCATGTCATGGCCATCCACCAATAGTGCCCTGGCTGAGTTGCACGAGGACGGCCCCTCTCCAAGAGTCATGCCTGAAATCAGCACAGTGACTGGTTATGCTCTCTAAGTCAGCTGGCCATGTCTGGGGTTTCTACTTACCAGTGTTGGGGAAAGTTACTTTTGAAAGTAATCCATTACAATATTGAGTTACTCCCCCAAAAAAGTAACTAGTTACATTACTTTACATTACTTGAGAACTTCCTGAGCCCAGAGATATACATGCCATATTTACAGCTTAATAAAAGTTTAAAGCAATGTTTGTACTATTTGTCTTAAGTAAAATCACTGTCCATTGAGACAATCCCATTTTTCTTTTCTTCAATGCATTCAAAATAATGCACACATTCTCTCATCGACTGCTTAATTCATTGTGACTACTTTAATTTTAATTCAGCACTTTTTAACAATCTTATTAATTAAACTAAAAAGTAACTCGTATTACATTTTCAAAAATTAACTCAAATATTATTACTTTTATTTTAAATGTAATGTGTGACTTTACTCGTAACTTAAAAAAGTAATACTATTACGTAACTTACATCACTTGTAATGCGCTACCCCCAACATTGCTACTTACTGCTTACAACTCATGCCTACTGCTAGCGGTGAGCCCCATCTATGAATGTGACTACTAATTCTTGTTTGATTTAGTTTAGTTGGATTAAAAGATTTTAATACAGTTTAAAATATATATATATTTTTGACTCAATATTATTAACCCTCTAAAAAATAATATTACTTTGATTGGCTACAGAACAACCACTTTTGTCCAATGACGGCCTAATGTTTAAAAATGTGTTGAAAAAATCTTCTATCCTTAAATAGCCCTACAAGAGAGAAACTGAGTGAAACAAGGAAATACGCAAGTGAGTGAGTATACACAAAATGGTGGAACTCACTATTAAATAATTAGGTAAAGCTGCTTGTTTTTAAATATTATGTTAAATCTTCGCTATTTCTTTTACTCATAATAACATGTAGAGATTTAAACAATCCACTTTAATAAGAGGAATTAAACTCAATTGTGAAACTCATTCTGTTTGCTTAACAAGCATGAATAATACCTCAAATCCTGTTGAATAGAGTTTTGCTAGATTTCTGAAGGATTAAACAATGTTCATTGATGGATGATTAAGCACAAAAATCTCACAATCTAATTTGATTGAGATTAATGTCAAGGGATAAGTGGAATCTGGCACGTTGCAAAAGTTACTTTTTTTATTTTCTCTTAAATTACCAACAATTTTAATTGGCTAAGCTCACATATCATATTGCACGATTTAGTCAAAATGTTCTGCTGTTAAAAGCATCACTTTAAAAGTATATTTAGAATCACAGTGTTCTCTGATTCTTGTATAACCAGGCTGACGCTGAGAGCTCTATATATATAGAAACGGTGGGGGTAGTTTTAATTGTATATATAAGGATATGGAGCTTACATCTACTTTATTATCAGGAAAACTTTGCAAAATGGTACAATCTGGTGCAGTTTCTGATATTAATGTAGCCCAAAGGTAAGATTAATTTTATATCTGTAATGATGTGGCTGCAAGAAAATACAAAGGATGTTCCAAAATGAAATTCTCCTTGATGATAATTCAACTAGGAACTCACCGGGGAACTAATTATAGAAAAAACAAACTCATAACTATAGACAATAACTGATCAACTCAAACTGAGGGCTGTAAATACACAGAGTGACTAATGAACTAAACAAGGAACCGGTGGGCGGAATCAGTGAAACAATCAATAAAACAACTATGGCAATATGAGATAGCGAGCACAACAATTTCAACAGTTCAACAATTTCGTGCAATATACACTACGAATTACATGTTGTCCCCGTGTTCATGTGGGTTTCCTCCGGGAGCTCCGGTTTTTCCCACAGTCCAAACCCATGTGGTGTAGGGGAATTGCGTAAACAAAACTGGCTGTAATGAGTGTGTGTGTAAATGTGAGAGTGTATGGGTGTTTCCCATTACTGGGTTAATACTGAGAAATCTGCTGCATAAAACATATGCTGGAATATGGTGGTTCATTCCGCTGTGGCAAACCCTGATAAATAAGGGACTAAGCTGAGGGAAAATGAATGAGTTCTGCACTAGCCACTCATAAGAACTTAATAAATTTTTTTGTTATTCATAATTGTCTGAAAGCCCCAGAGTACATTCACACACTGCTTTTCTGGTGCACACATATATTTCAAATGCACTTTTTTAATTTGGAATTTCATTGTGAACATACTATTTGCATTATTTACACTCAAAAACTGAACAGAATACCAAATTGTGCGAAAGTATGCAAACTGGGATGAACCTAATATAACATAATAATTGTTGGGAAGAAAACAAGAATCTCCAGCAGGCACACAACATCATAAGACATTAATATTAGGTTAGATTTAGGACATGATGTCAGGTGATCAAAATTCAATGTCTTACCAGCGTCTAAGGACAATGTTATTGTGAAGTCCAAATAATGATGTCAAATTATGTAGATGTGTTAGAAAGTGACCAAAATCCAACGTCTGATAGATGTCAGTGGTAACATCCACACAACGTCAAGGTGTAACATGACTAGATGTTGATATTTGATTATTTTAGGTTGATTTTAGGTTGGGTTGTGACGTCATCCTGATTTTCATTTCAAAACAAAATCCAACGTTCCTACGACGTTGGAGTACATTTGGGTACAATGTCAATATGACGTCATGTTGATGTCCTGTGCCTGTTTCAAATAATCATACACGCCATTGTCCAATTTATTGTTTTACATGGCTTGATCATGCTTGTGTCGTATGTAATTAATACATCACCACAATCAAGTTCAAACTGAGCTTCCAAGACTTCTGAGAAGTCGAGTCACTTTCAAACCAGCTTTTTGCTTTGTTAAGATAATGAACTCCTGTGACATTCAAACATGAAAAAAATCCACAAAGGAAACATTTTTACACATAACCTTGAGCAATTGTAAATAATATTGACCCTTTAGCCTCAGTTCATTGGATTAAAATAAGAATGAGCAACTAGCACAGTATTTAAAATGTCCCCTTTCATGTATCATGCAAAAAATAAAGTAAGATAAAGTAATGTGTATAAAAAAGCATTTCTGTTTCATAGGGACTTGAATTTTTTTCATAAGGAAATTCCTGCTCATTAAGTGGCACTATTGAAAAGTCTGGAGCAATTTGATGATTTATGCACCTTTTGTAGCAAATGCATTGGAAACCATCATATTAATAGATGCCATCTCTTCATGGATTCTTTGTGCCTGTTGCCTGCTTTCTTTATTTAATGTGGCAAGCCTATTACACAATTTCCTTGCACACAATTAGCCATTGTCATTGAACAAATGCTTGGATTTTGATTTCTCCTGAAAAGTGGGAAAAGCATCTCCCCCGACTTCCTTCTCAAACTCCGGAAAGTGTGATTCATCCAGTGTAGAGGAGAGAGAGTGAGAGACACAGAGAGGATGAGATCAAGGTCATCTCTGTCTAAAACGAATGAATCATGCATGTCCAGGCAACAGCAGGATGACTGCAGCACCTGACGTTCACATCCTGATGAAACCCAAGAAATGAAATGGGTGACATTTCATTGGTCATGCCAATGGCGCGTAGTCTTCTGATGAAATTACAAAAGAAGTGCTACTTAAATGGGAGGGGGGGGGGGGGGGTTACTTTGGCGCAATTAACCTTTATATATACAAACCGACAATTTAGCAGCATGTTCATTTCAAAACTGCAGGAGCCCTGGGTGAAAAGTCGAAATGGGTATTTATGCAAGAATGTCTGTCTGTCTGTCTGTCTGTCTGTCTGTCTGTCTGTCTGTCTGTCTGTCTGTCTATCTATCTATCTATCTATCTATCTATCTATCTATCTATCTATCTATCTATCTATCTATCTATCTATCTATCTATCTATCTATCTATCTATCTATCTATCTACAACCCCAAATCTGAAAAATAAAATAAGAACTAAGAAGAAAAATATAGTGACTAATTTTACTTTGACTTGTATTTCATTGCAGACAATACAACAAACATTATTTAATGTGCTTCTCATGATAATTATAGTTTTTTTTTAAATAAACATGTATTCCAATTTTGGTTCTTGCAAAAAAATCTGGAGCAGTAAGGAATTTACCACTTTGATATGTTGCCATTCTGTTTCACAAAACTCAAAAGATATTTAGGGACTAATGACACCAAGTGAAGAAGTGTTTCAGGTGTAATTTTGTCCCATTCTTGCTGCAAACAAGTCTTAAGTTGGGCAATATTATGGGGGCTTCGTTGTCACATTTTGTGCTTCAAAATGCACCACACATTCCCTATTGGAGACAGGTTGGGACTGCGAGCAGGCCAGTCAAGTACCTGTATCCTCATCCTCCACAGCCAAGACTTGGTAATACTGTATGTGCAGAATGTGGCTTTGCAATGTTTGGTTGAAAGATGCATGGGCATCCCTGGAAAAGATGTATTCTTGAAGGCAGCATATTGTTGTTGTTGTTATTATTATTATTATTATTATTATTATAATTATTATTATTGTTAGTATTATTATTTCTTTATTTAGCCAGGAGATCACATTGAGACAGTAGGCCTACTGTATCTTCTTCCAGTGAGACCTGGTCAAGACGGCAGGTAGCACTTAAAGGTTCATATAAAAATAACAAAAAACAATACCACAAAAAAAAAATACCACAAAAAATCAGATCAGATCATAAAAAACAATTGCAAATGTCCTTTAAGACATTGTACAAAATATGTTTAAAAGTACTTAGAACTTGCACATAGAAATTTTGGAGCACAATTTCACCTTCTTTTCTAAGTGCAAGTTAACATTGCCAAGGGCACTGGCACAGCCCCATACCATGACAGACACTGGCTTTTGGACTTATTGCTGGCAACAGTCAGGGTGATCCTTTTCTTCTTTGGTATGAGCACATATGGTCCATTTCTTCAAAAAAAAAAGTACCTGAAATACTGATTCATTTGACCACAGTACACATTTCCAGTGTGTGATGGTCCATCCCAGATGCCTACAAGCCCAGAGAAGTTGACTGTGCTTCTGGACACTGTTAGCATAGGGCTTCATTTTGGCACAGTGCAGTTTTAACAGGCATTTGTGGATGTAACTACATATTGTGGTACTTGACAAAAGTTTGTCAAAGTAGTCCTCAGCCCATGTGGGGATAACGCTTATGGATGAATGAGGATTCTTTATGGAGTGCTTCCTGAGGGACCGGTGATCAGGGTTGTTCAACTTAGGCTTGCGCCCTTGTCTTTTAAGCATTGAAATTTGTCCAGATTCCATGAATCTTTTAATTATGTTATGCACTGTTAAAAGTGAAATATCCAAATGTCTTTTTATCTTTCTTTGAGGAACATTGTTTTTAAACATTTCAATTTTTTTTTTCATGTATTTGTTGGCAAACTGGCGATCCTCTGCCCATCTTTGCTCCTAAAACTAGACCTTTCTTGAATGCTGTCTGCTGGATTCTGTCTGCAATGAAATACAAGTCAAAGTAAATTTGGAGTTCACTATTTTCTTTTTTATTTATGTTTTCCAATACTGTCCCAACTTTTTTTGTTTTGGAATTGTATCCATGCATCTGTCTGTTTGTCTGTCTGTCTATTTTTTATTTTTGGATTCAATGCCAAATACTGTCAAAGCCATTTTTTTTGTGATATCAAAACCAATATTCAAACCTATAATGGATAAAATGTTTACATTACCTATAGCTATTAACAGTTATTCTTTAAAAACCTATCATGATGTTCATTAAAAATGATAGAATCGCTAGTATTTCAATAATTTCATATGACTATCAATTATCTTAACACAGCATGTAATATTTGATCACGTTTCATTTCATCCTCTCACATATAGATCAAAACAGATACTAAATTAACTATATCAATACAAAATCTTGATCAAAATGTGTGTGTGTGGGTGTGTGTGTGCACACTTCACAAATCCATACTCACTTCCCTTCTTCAAGTTCAGAATAAAGTCTTAAAAACCCTTTCAATGGTTCAAGTCATAAAGGATGTTTATGCTGCAGGGTCCTTTCATGAGTGACAGCAGTACTTTAGCTTTACCTCAACCATTAAAGTTCAGCTTGACTCTTAGGGACACATTCCGGTCCTGTCACCGCCAAACACAGGAGGAGGACGAGGGACAGGACTCGCCGGATGGAGCGGATGGAGCTAGCGGCCGCTGAAAGGTGCACACTGTCTGAGATCATGAATTGGCTCCAGATGGGACCTGGCAGCCGGAAAAGGCGGAAGAGAATTGTATCGACAGGCTGTGCTGGCCGGGCCCCGAACAAGGCCATTAGTGATGCTGCACAGTCACCTGGGAGAGCTCGCTCACACTGAGATTTCACTTTAGCTAAGTGTTGATTTGAACTCTCCAGCCAGGTTGAGTGCAATGGGAAGTGCTCTCCAAATGTTCAGGCCATAGTCTGTATTGTTCAGCAAACAATGGGGCCTTTGCTGGACCTTTTTGGGGGGTATGAAGCCAGTGTTTTTTTTTAGGCATGATATGAGCGTGACAGTTCTGTTACGTATTTGTTAGACCCCTATGGCAGCACTCTGCATATTTTCACACATTAATTCCATGAGTCATCTTTTTCCCCCTGTGACTGAGCAGTCGGTAGCCTCTTGAAAATATTAGATAAAGCTATGAAGAGCTCATTGTGATGTCTCATGTGGCTCATCATGTCTTATTGACTAATGCTTATATGCAAACAGTATTTCAGTTTGTAATATGTTATAGTTATTTTAGCATTGAAGTACATAAGGCCAAACTGTATTGTAAATAAATCATGATTGAAGGGCATTATTAGGCATGACTGAAAAAATAAAATAGTCTAATACAAAAACCGACATTGTGGTGGTGTGTGTATATATATATTCTTGTGCTTTTGTCCTGTGACATTATCGGTGTATTAAGTGTCCGTGGAGGCGTGAAAAATGCACACAACAACTGAAATTCATGCAAAACGTTTACTTAAATAACGCACAGTGCAGAGGGGTTTCTTAACCATCCACACTGGAACCTGCGAGCATAGAACTGAGCTAAAATCACACACAACAGTCTACTAACTTCCCGCGTGATGACAAAACAGCATGGGATTGACTAATGCACAACTTGTGACAACGTAAAGTAGCTGTAAGGTTAATAAAAGTCCTCTTTATATCCTCTTATATTATTTTTTATTTGTTTATTTTTTTTTCAAAAGATACATCAATGTACTCAATTTGCCTTTAAGGGCACCTATGATGAAAATCAACTTTTGTAAGCTGTTTGGACATAACTGTATATAGTGTATGTAGGTACTGTATGTAGTATGTCCACTCTTATATTGAAGTGATAGAAACACAACAAGCCTCATGTTTTTATTTCCTAATGTTAGTTAGTTTGAGGCCCACCGCAGACGTAGGAGTGTGGTTTCCCCCACCCACCGTGTTGATTGACAGACACCATGTTTCTAAAATAACATGTATACACATGTCCACAGAACATTTTTTTTGCAAATAAACTGGGAATAAAATATCTGTTCCAACTCTCTGAGATTTTTATAAGTTAAAACAGAGCATGTTTGTAATAAAGACAGTAAAATTGCCATGTAATTCTTAACCACAATAATCACCACGGCCGCATGGTGTCAGTAAACACTAATATGTGTGTGTATAGCAATTGGCATTTGTGTGAGACTCATCATTTCAGAAAGGCTTGAATAATCTCTACCGCAAATACAAAAAAATAAACTTACTTGGTATTTTTGACTAATGAACTATATTTCAACTTCATCAGAGTCTGTCTCTGTCACTGTGCTTTTTATCTGATGTAACGCACGTGAAAAACGATGGGTGGGGAGAAGCAGCTCATTTGGATTTAAAGCCACAGGCTACAAAAAAAGCCACAATATATTCAGACAACAAAATGGGCATATTCTGGAGGCTATAATAAATGATCTGATGGGTATTTTGAGCTGAAACTTTACAGACACATTTTGGAGACGCCAAAGGTTAATCTTACATATTGTAAAGGGGGAAAACTAGGTGCCCCTTAAAAAATCCATATGTGATCTTGGATTCCGATACCAGTAATAGGTGTTAGTTTCTGGAAATAGAGATGTATATGTCATCTGAAATCTAAATAAATATGCTTTCCATTCATGTATGTTTTATTAGGATAGGACTTCACTAAGCTAAAATATTTTTTTTTTTTAAATCTGGAAAATCACCTTTAACGTTATTCAGATTAAATGTAGATTACTAATTGACATTTATAGTTATTATATATTTAAGGAAGAAAATTACTAAATGTCTTCATAGTAATGATCTTTATTTATAATTCTAATAAGTTTTAGCATGGAATAAAATTGTATAATTTTGACTCATATAAAGGATTTTTTTTATCTGATCACAAATTTACCCTTGCAACATAAGTCTGTTTTTATGGTCCAAGGTCAGATATTAGGTATTTCTGGAACATATTAGTACCTAAAAAAACTATACCAATGGCATATGAGCACCTTTTAAAAAAACATACTGTACAGCTTTTGTATCAGTTTTTTCAGAGAGTATATCGTCACACAATACACAATCATGTATGACTTTTAAAATTGTCACCACACAATATAGTATACAGCGGAGATCAAAATTACAGACACTGTAAAATGCAATTTTCTAAAAATTCTAAAGTTCACTTTTAAGAAAATTTGTTAAATCATTGGCAGAGTATCTCCTTTATGATTTTTGAAACAATACCAGACACATTTCCATTGGATATGGTTCTATATCAGTCCATGTTTGCTTACCAATGGCAGTATTTTTAGACTTAACTACAGAACTTAAGTTTATGTTTTTATTATCTTTTTTGAATGCATTTGAATTCACTTTAATTACCTTTTCACACATTAAAAAGCAACATAGTGTACTTTTTACTTTAATACATTTCTTAAATGTGTCAGAGTAAATATGGGGTTGAACTGTATAAATTACCAGGGGTAGATTTAATCAATAAGCGAAGTAAGCAGCCGCTTAGGGCCCCAGGACATTATCTAGAATTATAAACTACAGCTATATAACATTGTATTTTTCTACCATTTCCCATCATATTTTTGGGTGAGGGTCTCAGAACCAAAATTTTAAGAATTTTAATTATTACAAAAAAATATTTTTCATTATTGCATCTATGCAAATTGGTCTTACACCCCGAATCCAGTAGTCAAATCAAGTAAAAGTTTAGTTTTTAAAACATTTATTATTTTTGACTTATTTATCAGGCTATTTTTAGTTGTGAATTCATTTTAAGAAAACAAATCATTTAAAATGAAGGTATAGCATTAAGATAAAACATAGAAAAGAGATTGAGTGATATTAGAAGCTGTTTTCATGATTAAAAAGGTGTATTTTAGGACTGTTGGACCCCATGACTGGAATTGCTTAGAGCCTCCAAATCACTAAATCTGCCCCTGGAAATCACTTCATACTCAAAAACAGTGAAATTACTGAACAATCTGAATCTTTTCAGTTAACATTTAAATCAGTTCACAAATTTGTGAATTAGATCTAATATGATGTATATGCACAGCTAGTGATTCATCCTATACTGATTAACTTCCCGTGAACGGTTAATGTGACTTTTTTGAATTCCATACGGTTCCTTTTACAGCATCAATGTTGTAATGAAATTAAAATACAATCAGTTAAACAGACTTCAGTGTTTATTTAGTTGTTCAAGTGTAAAACAAGATAAAAAGCTGTTTACATGCACGCGCACGTCAGGATCAGCAGGCTTGCACAGAAACTCCATTAAAATACTGGGGTAAAATAAATGTTCATATTTTAAAGACATGAACAAGACAAGAAAAATCTAATTTAATGCAGTTCTTCTTGTACATTCTGAGACCCACTTTTTATCTATCAGGCAGTGCAGACCGTTATTTTTGATAGAAAATAGACCTTAAAGTGCTGATTTTGTAACGACATACAGTTCACCGGAAGTGCTTCACCCAGGTTACTGAAAAATTAAAAGTCCATCCGCATACCGTATTACATCTGTTCTCCAGTCAACAATTCGACTGATTTAAATGACCCATTCAAATAAAGTTTACAATTAATGACTTACTGATGCAATGGATCAATTCAGAGTGAGTCTCCAGTAAACAATTCACTGAATTTTACAAACTGATTAAAAAGATTCTGATTCAGAAGTAAAAAACTGGGATCCTCTTAAGTGCTCCGCAATTGATGGAGTGAAATGTAAGTTACTAATGCAGAAGTTTGTTTTAGGATTCATTATTGTAAATGAAAAGTGTATTAGGTGATGAATATCACAGTTTTGTGATGTAAAAGGCTGCTCTGTTTAAGCCCAATGTATGAAATGTTTGAATGCGAACATGTTTATTTGTTTGCATCACTGTCTGATTTATTCAAAATATGTATTTTTTTATTTAAAAACTGAACAAACGTTTATTTTGCATTGCCTTTCCTTACTTGGAAAGAAAAAAGACCAATAAAGGTTGTGACAAATATACTGTTCATTGTTAATTCCTATACTGTACCTGCAACCTATCCATGGCTATACAGAGTTTTCTGAGAAAACTGTTGACTCTCACTAAAACTTGTTTTATCCCCTTTTTATTGACTCAATGTGCTTACAGGAAGAGTTGCAATTGTACATGGTAGACTCAAGGAGACGGCTGTTTATGCCATTTTAAGGCAGAGGGGCTCATATTGTTTGTTCTGTAACTAGTTCCTGAGGGATTGTGTATTTCCACTGCCAGTCTCTTCTTGACAGCGGGCAGAAAGAGCAACTGTGGAAGCGAGTTTGTTGGAGACACCTCAGCACTCAGTCTTTCACCTCCTCTTGTCTGGAAGAGCGTCTAAACAAGATACAGCTCCTCTGGGGCAGCGATGTATGCATTTAAACACAGCTTCAGCAGAAAGTGCAAGAAAAACAATTTCTTATAGCATTTCTTCACTGCTGGATTAGCTGTAGGTTGTTATGTAAATATGTATAAGGGGTGTCAATGCATTAATTAGACTAACTAATAGTGGGGGGGAATTTTATTTTTTTTAATCCATTTAACACACCTGCCCTTTCTAAACCTGTGTAAGAACTAATTTTACATCACATACAGTGTGATGTAGAGCCTATAGAATAGTTATGTGACTAAAATACAATACTGTATACCTGACAAAAATCTTGTCTCCTATCCAAGCTTTAGGAACAACAAGTCATAACTTGACTAGTTGATCATTTGCTATCAGAAGTGGCTTATACGAAAGGCAAAGGCCTCAAGATAACGCTTATTTTACCAAAATAAAATATCATCATTTCTTGATTTTTAATTATTTATTTATGTCAGTAAGGTCTGACTTTCCTAAGACAAAAGTCTTCACTTAACAGAAATAATGTACAGTATTGAATATAAAGTCATGGTGCAGTGGGAAAAGAATTAATATTGTGTATGACTCCCATGAGCTTGGAGGACTGCATCCATACATCTCTGAAATGACTTAAATAACTTATTAGTAAAGTCATCTGGAATGGCAAAGAAAGCCTTGTTGCGCCTTACACCATGAAGGTCGTTGGTTCAAGCCCCAGCAGGGTAAGTTGGTGTTTCTGTGTGGGATTTGCATGTTCTCCCCCTGTTCAGCTGTTCGTTTCCTACAGGTGCTCCGGTTTCCCCCACAGTCCAAAGACATGCAGTATAGGTGAATTGAATAAGCTAAATTGGGTGTGGGTGTTTCCCAATGCTGGGTTGCCGCTGGAAAGTCTTCCGCTGCATAAAACATATGCTGGATAAGTTCATGGTTTATTCCGCTGTGGTGACCTCTGATTAATAAAGTGACTAAGCCGAAAAGAAAATGAATGAATGAATAAATATAATTTAGTTTTGCCTTAAAGGTCATCATTTAAATTTTATTATATTAATTTTCATTGTGTTTATGTTTGTTGACTGTATTTGACATTGTGGTAATTAAATTTGTCCTCATCACATGGATAACTACTAGGCAGGTTATAATTGTGCCATGCAAAAGATTGGTAGGTCTATTTACAAGGTTAATAGCAACAATTTGGAAACTCGATGTACGATGCTTGTATTGTGAATCTATTATTACACGGTGACTGAAGATCGCACTAAGGACAGGCTCATTTGTCAAGAGGCCTGACCGTTTTCCTGTTGCTCTTTCACGGGCTGTTGATGAATTGAGTCTGACTACAGGCTATACCCTCTTTTAGCTGATGTAAATGAATCACTTCAGTGGCTGAACAGGTACATTTTCGACACTGCACAGTTGAGAACAGTCCTAATCAAGTCATCCACTGATTCCACAGCTTGGCGTCAACTCGTCGGAATGACTTTTCTGCTGGAGGAGATCTTGTGATCAATAAATAATTTGTCTTTTAAATTACTTTATAATATATAGAAAAGGTTATTTAATAGTTTTCAATTGGATTGATGCAGGAGGTTTTTCTGAATTTGAATACTTACATGGGTCCATTGGAAGCAAGAGGCAAGCACTGTATGTTCTGATAAATTAATTATATTTGAAAACATATTATGTCAACAGTGTATTTTTATGGCTTGGTTGTGTTTATAAGATGCAATGCAATGTGTGCCCATGCTTCATTTGTAAAAAATCACATTATTTTTTCATATATCTCACTTTGATTATATACAGCTACTCAGCTATCATGAAAACGACTGTCCAATTTCCGGGTTCCGCCGAAAGCCCACCCTCAAGAGGCTCTCATTGGTCAGCTAACATAATGTGCTGTGATTCGCGGATCGGCTCCATGTCACCAGGAAAAGCGTCATGCCCCTACAAGCACGTGCTTTGAACTTTCCAAATTTTCAGATATTGAATGTTCATTTTGTAAAAACAGTGAGGAATCCTTTTGTCACTTATTTGTTGATTGTCATAGTGTGCAGTTATTTTGTAAATGGTGATAAACAAATTAACAATTTTGTTAATTTTATTATTTTAAATGGTAATTTTTTCATCCACAAATATAGACTTTTAAATTCTCCTCCTTTATACAAGGTATTTGTCAACGAACGTATTCTGTAAATGAAGTCTCTCAAAGCTGTAAAAAATGTAAAAGCTCTGTCTATTGTAAGCTATAATGAATCTGTTATAATGATGTCTTGTGAATGTCTTCCTTTTGCTTATGTTTTTTTTCCTATTTTTTGTTTTGAATTTCAATTATCTTTGGAAATTTTATTTGTTGCCTGTTTTTGCTTCATTTATAAATTACTAATGCATAATAAAAAAAAAAAAAACAAGCATATGCTTTGCCTCTGCTATGTAAACACTGTCAGTCAGAGTAGCTGTTAGCCAGAGCCTAAATCAAACAGAAAATGAAGAGGACACAGCTGAACCTTACGCCTGCTCTCTAAAATTAAATCTAAAAGCATGTAGGGACCTCTAAAATATTCTTTGATTATAATGTTTTTTGTTTATTTTTAACTGCATGTAAATATTGATTACAGCATTATTTGATTTTTGTATTTCTATGACACAACATGTTCAGACAGAGTGTATTATTTTGCTGGACAGTTACTGTTCCTTTAAGATGACATCATAACGTAAGCTGCGTGAGAGCAAGAGAAAAAAAGCCTCGTGAGAAGAGAAGCAGCTGCAGAGCGTGATATTTGTTTTCATATTTTGGAGACGATATATTGCTGGTAATATTAAGGCCTCAAAGTGAAAGTAAAAATGACTGTTACTCATGCTCGTTTAAGTTGCTTCGTCTGGAAAAAAGTTTTTTTTTTTTGTTGTTTTTTTTTTCTTCGTTGAGTTTTCGTTTTGCAGTCATCGTGTATAACACGAATCCACGCTAGCAGCTGACGACACCATGCTAACATCATAGCAGCTGATGACATTAACCCGAGTAAACTGAAAAGTGACTGCGCTGATGGAGTTCCTGGTGAGAAACAACTGTTATTAACATACTGGGCAAGAGTAAAAGGCCAAGATGATAATCATCCTGTAAAAACACTATTGGAGTTATGTTGAGAATATGGGAAAAGGAAAATTAACAGCTTTAACTGGATTATTGGGGATTTAGTGCAGGAAATGAAATTAAGTTAATATAGTATTATACCATCACTAGTTCTACCAACAATACCTTTATGGATATTACCACAACCAAAAATAGACCTCAAATTATTGAAAGACAGACAGGAGAAAAGACAGGAGTTAACAGATGGATATCTAACTAGAGAGTATATTGGGACACAATACGATCAATTTACACACATTTTTACAGATGCATCAAAAGATCCTCAAAGTGGCCGGGTGGGGATAGCATATGTCATTCCAAATTTAGATGTGTCAGAAGGGAAAAGAATAACAAATCATTTATCAGTATTACAGGGGAGCTGCTAGCAATCTTGCTAGCTATTAACAAAGTTTATGAAATGGATCTGGACAAGGCGATAATATGTTCTGATTCAAGTTCAGCGTTACTATGCCTGGATCTTAAAAAATCTGAAACTAGGCAGGACATTATAATAGAAATTCTTCAGTTATTACATAATTTAGAGCAGAAAAACAAGATAGTTCGGAATAAGCATGTGTAAGTAATGTGAAACGTTCTCATATCATTTGTGAGTTTGTTATTTGAGATGTCATTGCTCAGAAAGCGGCCGCATAGAGAGATACACTGCAGACACCCCCCTCCCCCCCGATAAATATGAATTGAGTGGCTCACTTTCAATAGTATCTGGATGCAGACCTGGATATGCAAGTTGAGACTGCATATCTTAGACATGCAGTGTCAGACACAATGCACTCAATAGAGCTACTGACGTCACTGTGACTGGTAGGCTTAGGGCCAGGGTTAGGAGTGTACAATAAAAGCATTGCATGCAGCTCAGCTTGCAGCTGCAACCAGTCTGCCCCCAGACCCTTCTTCTCACTTTCATGTTTTGTGCCTGCTGAATTGGTTTTATGAATGGATTATTCAATGACTGCTTACTTTTTCACTAACTATCCTTTGGCATAGTCCCTGATTTAACAGTGCAATGAACCGCCTATAACTCTAGCATATGTTTTACACTGCGAATGCCCCTATGGGCAATTTAGTTTATCCAATTCACCTGTTGACATTTGCATGTCTTTGGACTGTGGGGGAAACTGGAGAACCAAGATGAAACCCACATGAACATGGGAAGAAGATGCAAACTCCACATACTGTAGAAATGTCAACTGGCCCAGCCTGGACTCAATCCAGTGACTTTCTTGCTATGAGACGACAGCGCTAACCACGGTTAGAATAATGGTCACAATGTAAGACCTCAAATTTTGTCATAATGTCAGACTGTATGACAATTAAGACACATCCAAAATGGACACACACAAGAAGACTCGTCCAGTTTGACATCATCAGTACCTCAAGGTGAATATAAACAGTCCGTAGCATTAACATTGCTCATAACATGCCCTGATGATCCAGAGAGAGATTACAAATAAATATTATGTCAATTCTCTAGTGTTTTGAAGTTGTTGCACTAATTGTGCCATTAGGTTTGGAGCTCCTGTTGGGTCCTGGTTTGATGATCATCGTAAGAGAAGTCACACTGCAGGTAAGTGTCTGAAAACTTCTAGCTCTGCCAGAATTTCATCCGAAGGAATATTTGATCACAATGGCCACTAATTGGCTATTGGTGAACATGTCAAACCAATGATTTAAGACTTTATGGAGGATTACCGGTGTTATTTAGGATTCACAGATTTAGTGTGGGATTGAATGTATCATTTAGAATTAGAATTCTCAGATGACCAAATGGTTATCAAAATGGCACAGTGTGAGCCAGGCTTAAGGTAAATATTCCGATCCAAAAATGTTACCAACTGTTGATTGGCTCTTTGGCACAACAGCTGTTGTACAACACATGAGCGGCACGTGAGTAGCGCCCATTTTTTTCGGCATGCATGTTCACAACCGAGATTTATACAAGCAACTCAACTGGTGCATTTCAGAATGTAAGCTGGGTCGTCAAGTACATGAGCCCTCAATAATACATTTGAATTCCTTTATGTGTTAACTCAGGAATATCTGCTTTATTTAAGTGTCCATTACTTTTTCATTTAAATACATCTTTAGGCTTGTATTATTTTAAAAATGAAATAGATAAAAAACTAAACAGAATTCAATGTTAATTATTATCGAAATATATAATTATTACAGCATGTTGCTCTGTTAACTATATTTATGTACTGTACACAAAATACATGGAGTTACACATTCTTTTTTTTACATTAATTGACAAAAACACAAAGGGCCCTATCATACACCCAGTGCAATAAGGTGCAAGAAATGTTTTGCGCGATTTGTTGCTATTTTCAGACCAGCGTAACCCTAATTTTCACGTTTTGCACCACGTAGTTTGAATAGCAAATCCATTTGCACCACTTTGTGGACTCATGGGTGTGCTGGTCTATAAAGGAGGTGTGTTAAAGCTTATTGTTGGCGTGTTGTTATTTTGAGAAATTGAAATAGACCACGCCATTGACCAAGTAAAAGTTGGTCTAAAGTCCAATATAAAAATCACTACCTCCTTGTCTTCACCTCGGGGCGCTTTTTCAGTTTATTCATGACAATTTGCTTTTGTATAATGTTAGCAGTGTTAAACAGTTTACTCTGTGCATATTTATAGTTGTTTTAATAAAAACAAGTTTAGGTTTGTCCACCTGTCGTGTTTTAGAGATGTACGCATCACCATATGGGCCATACTGTAAGAATAGGGCATATGTTGGGATATAACTCAGTTTTTTGACCACGCTTCCTTATTATTTATTCATTTGCTGGAAATTAGAACTGTATTTAGAAATAGTTTTGAGTCAGTGCAATAGCCTAGTGGTTAGTGCGCCGACAGATGGTGCAGTAGCACATCAGGGCATCCTGAGTTCGAATCCCGGCTTGAGGACTACTCCCTTCTCTCTCCAACTTTGCTTCCTGTCTTAATACTGTCCTATCTAATAAAGGGCAAAAATAAATCTTAGAAAAAAATTTTTTTGAAACAAATCTTTGCGCTTAACAACAAAAATTACATATGTAGGCCATTGAATCAGCGGAATCTTCAGCGGAGTGCGTACAACACTTTTTCTTTACTCCACGAAAGTAAAGGAGTAAAGTACAGAGTAAAAGTGAACTAAAAAGAAAGTAAAGAGGTCACATGAAGGAGGCTCATTCTTTACCCTTGCACAGATGGTCTGTTGAACTGTTTTCTTGTATTCAATGTATTTCAACTTACAAAGTCCATCTTGTATATAGCAAATGTGCCATGGCATGACGCAACTGACTCTTTAAGAGAATAGGAGACGAGACTCTGATTGTTTTAATGCTCATTATGCTCAAAACACACCCATAACTCATTTAGAGAATAAGCACAACCCTGCACCGCGGCCCAAACCGTATTTTTCTGTCCTTAAAATAGCAAAGTGGATTCAAATGCTTCCTTAATGCTTTTGCACTATGCTCTTTATACTTTGCGCCTAGATCGTTCAAATAGAGCCCTATCAAAACTAATTTATTATGACTCAAAATGATTCTGAAATAACAAAAAAATAGTAATATCAATTTCTTAAAGTTAAATAACAGGTAGCAGTGCAGTCTACTCATATTTTTTTACTTTAACAACTATGTCTTTGGATATAACATGGACACTTTTTTTACATGATTTTCAAGCTGAATGCATAAAAGAAGAAAATCTTGCTTTAACAGCCTTCTTAAGATCAGGTCTCTGATCGTTTTTAGCTTACATAGCATGGTGAGGTAATGGATTCGAGTGTTTGGTATGAAGATAAGATAAGCTTATACTTGAGCTCAGAGATCAAATGTGAAATTGAAACAGAGTCACATTCTCTTTCAAGTCTGAGACTTCTGAGTGACTGAGAAGCAGATAAAAGACATGCTATACAAAAAAAATGAAGGTTGCTGTATTGAAGAAGAGAACATGCTAATACCTTAAAGCTCTGAACAAGATCTGCCTGACAGGATGTTGGCATTTCTATGTTGACAATATATGAAATATGACCTTTAAGTACCTGTGTGACCTGAAGGTATACTGTGGCCTTGACTGCTTTTTCTTTAGTCAATTCTTACATCAAATGGCTTTTTGATGTTTGTTTACAATAATTACGGATTCATGCCAAAAATTGAATTATTTCATTTTATTTAAAAGAAAAAAGTCTTTAATTAATTCCACCCTGAAAAGCCAGTCAAGGTATTATCACTGCAGCCAACAAATGGGAATATCATTTAAAACTTACAAAATGTGTGCTTTTTTCAATGTATTCAATCCACATGTGTGTTCACACTATGAAAACAATCCGATCAGTTATGTTTTTGTTTAGCTGTGGAAGTCCTCAAAAGTTTACTGACTTAAAGTGAACCCATTATGGATTCTAAAATGTCATATTTTGGTTTGGGAGTCCCTAACAACATGCTTATATGCATGTAAGGTCCAAAAATATTTTCATTTTCTCATATCATACAGTTATTTCACCTTATTGTCCCAATGACTCTCATACGATTTGTTCAGCAAGTAATTTTTCTAAATCCCTCCTTTGCATGAGGCTACCCAGCAAGCATTTTTGTAGACATCTACACATAGTCATCTTGGCTAAAACAAGGCTTAATTTGGGCTGTCAGTGAAAATCTAATATAAGTCCAAGAATAGGCCAAAACACTAGACTAGTAGACTAGTCATCAAATAAACAGAAATGAATGACTACACATATTAAGTCTGTCTATTTGACGACTAGTCTAGTTTTGGGCTGTTCTTAGATGTCTATTAGATTTTCACTGACAGTCCAAGTTTAGCCTTGTTCTAGCCAAGCTGTCTACATTTAGATGTCTATTAGACGTCTAGTAAACACAAACTTTTTTGCTGGGTAATCTGCTGTGACTGTCTGATGACCCAGTCTATTGTGATTGGTCTACTGTGTGCAGCACAAGTCCAAAACGAAATGCCCATCATGGCTCCTAAGTTTTCAAACATGCAGCCAGGGTACAGTATATAGGTGAACCCAATGCGGGAATGTATTGATAAAGCACTGAAGTTTATACACCAATATATTACTCTATTCTTCATCAAAGATGCAGCAAAAACCTTAACTAAATTAATAATTTTTGACCATCGTGACTTGGTTTAACCCATCGAAATCTATGAGTTTTATTATAGCACAGAGCTTTCCATGTTATGTATGAAAGCCACTTCAACCAGTTAAACAGGCAAGCTGTCAACAGAGAACAAGAAGGCAACCAATTTTATCACACTTAAGGCCTACTCACACTATGCTATCCGAACCATGCCCAAGCCCGTTTCCCAGATTGTTTGAGAAGTGAGTTCTCTGAATCGGGCTCAGGCACGGTACAGTTGGCCGGCCCTGTCCAGTTTAAAGAGGTTTGCCAAAGCGCGGTTCACTTGGGCTGAACTTGGGCCGAAACTGAAGACGAGTGGTGACTTTTACGGGACTGTTTCATATGGATTTATTAATCATTGTTACTGTTCAATGAACGCAAACTGACGTAAATTATTAAAGACGCAAACCCCTCACTGCATGACAGCTGCACCTTTAGCAAACATCCTAATTCCTGCAGCACGAGGACTTTATGATTGTTTATGAGCCTCAAAAATGGCTAATCTGTTCAGAGAAATATTTGACTGCGTTTCACCGCATCCCAAACAAATAAAACAATATAACTAAAGAAATCTCCATTGTGCTGAGCGAAAGCGCTTACTGAACAGCGCATCATCGATGATGTAAGTGCACTCAGGCCCGAATGTAATGTGAGTGCGGGCCGTCGAAGGAGACAGGAGGGGGGACAAGCGTGCTTTGGCCCGGTTCAAGGCAACTGTACATAGTGTGAGTACGCCCTTACAGATTGTGATTCAGAGGAGAAAGCAACTGTACAAATAAACTGGGAAATGGCAAAGATCCTTTCTTTAATAACAAATGGCTGGTGACTCGCACATTATAGGTTGCTATAGTAGACTTTAAAATGACCGGAATACAGCACAAGGTTTGGTGTAAACCATAGGTCTTAAACTCAGTTCATGACTCTTTTGAACACACGATTATTTGGATCAGTTGTGTTTGATAGGGTTGGAGCAAAACTGTGCAGAGCTGCGGGCCTCCAGGAATTAAATTTGAGACCTATGGTCTAAACTAACCAATCATGCTGTACAACTTGTAGTCCGAATGATTTCTAGACTGGACTATTGTAATGCTCTTCTAGCTTGACTCCAATCTAGCGCCATTAAACCTTTATGATGTAAATAATGCAAAATTTTGCAATTTGTTTGGTTTCTCACACCTCTCCTGGTTTCCCTGCACTGGTTACCAGTTAAAGCTAAAATCTAGTTCAAATCTTTGATACTAGCTTACTGAACAGCCACTAAGGGCGTACTCTCACTAGGCACAGTTGCCTTGAACAGTGTCGAAGCGCGGTTGTCCCCCCTCCCATCTCCCTTGATTGCCCGCTCTTACACTGCATCTTTAGTTTCTAAACCTGAAGCTGCTTACCTCATCAATGATCTGACTGTTCAGTTTAACAGGAAGAGAAGTGCTCTTGCTCAGCACAGTGGACATTGCTTTAGTTATATCATTTTAGTTGTTTGGAATGCAGTGACTCAGTCAAATATTTCCCCCGAACACAACTACAGCTTTTAATGCTCGTAAATTATTATAAAAGTCATCGTGCTGCAGGTATTAGGAAGTTTGCTGAAGGTGCAGCTGACATGCAACGAGGGGTTTGCATCTTTAATACTACGACAGTTATGTTCATTGAAAAGTAAGAATGATTAACAAATCCATATGAAACAGTCGTCACGTCTTCAGTTTTGGGCTCAGGTGCGCTTTGCACTCACACTACAACTGTACCACGCCAAAGCCCAACCAAACTGCACTCTAAAACACCTCTTCCAACTGGGCTAGGGCTTGAACTGGGCCTAAGCCTGATTCAGAGCACTCACATTTGTCAAACGAACCGGGAATCGTGCCTGGGCATGGGTCGGATAGCATTGTGTGAGTGCACCCTAACTCAGCACTCTTCAGCCTCTTACCTCCACTTTCTGCTTATGAATGTGTACACCCATTACAGTAATTTTCCAGAACCTTTTCATTCAATGTTCCTCACTGGTGGAATGATTTTCCTACACGGACTGCTGGTTCACTTGTATCATTCAAAAAACAACTGAAAACCTATCTCTTCCATGAACACTTCTTGTTTGTCTCTTCATGTTGAATTCCTGAATGCCTCTTCATTTGTAAGACACTCTGGACAAAAAGGAAAAAAAAATAATGTGAATGTTTCCTCACAGCTTTGTATACAAGCAGTAAAAAACTATTGTCCCTTACAATGCAAAGTGAAGTATATTTGCTTTCCCTACAATCCGCTTCGGTGTTTGAGGGTGGGTGGTTCAAGTTTTCCTGCGTCTATGTGTGCAACAATTGACAGGTAATGCTAAACGAAAATAGTTAAAGATCCACATCAATGACGATTCATATCAATGTTCTGATTCTGAGTGCATTATTTCTTTTTTAGAGTCAAGAACATTATACATGGTACACTTTTAGATTTAAAAAGCAGTGGGGTGTTTTCATCCACTTAGAGTTGTGTTACACACTGCATAAAAGGTATTTTTCCTAAAATTTCTGTTATGGAGAACTTGAAATATAATGTGGTCTTGTTTTGGTGTCCACTGGTGTGCTGATTGAGATAAACATTTATTTGCAAGTGTAATAGTGATATTATATAATATGATATTGGTTGAATCTGTTGTGACAAAGACAAGAAAAGCAAGCAGGATCTAAATGCAAGCAATTGGATTTACTATCCAAGAAGGAAGCAGAAGCAACACATGCACAGCAAGTGTACAGTCACAAACACACACACACACACACAAGCAAGTCAAACCAGGCAAGCCACACAGAGAGACCTTGAGAGATAGGAACATATCAAGAGCAACAGACTAAATGCAGGTGACTGCCCAGAAGACACACAACGTCATATGATGTTAACATTGTTAGATTTAGGTCACCAGTGTTTAAGGACAATGTTATTTTGATGTCCAGTAACGACGTAAAATGACGTTGATATTTTGTAGATTTTAGGTTGTTTTGGAAAGTAATTAAAAACCAATGTTAATTTAACATCTTAAACCAATGTCATATTGACATCAAATGCTAACATTTATTCGTCAGCTATGGCAGCAAAAATGTCTGATAGACATCATATTGGTAACGTCCACGCAACGTCAAGCTGTAACACCATTAGACATTGATATTTTGTTGTTTTTAGGTTGCGTTGGAAAGTAAACAAAATGCAATGACTGTCGGCCTGACATTGGGTTCTGATGTTAACCCGATTTTCATTTCCAATCAAAATGCAACATCCCTTGAAGCTGGGGTACACCGTGAATCTGTCATCATATTAACGTCCTATGTCTTTTGCGTGGTAACAAGCTCCTAATATAGGTGACTTAACAAGCAGCAGCTGATCACTAGAGTGAGTCAGCTGACAAAGTACCATGCTGTCAAGCTGCGGTCACACTTGACTTTTCTTCCCATAGACTTCCATTCATACGCACACGAATGCATCAGACCAGAAACGCGGGGTCATGCGTTAAGTTTAGCAGGTTGCTGCTGTGCAAAGTTCAAGCTTGGTAATAGATAACTAGATCTTTATGTGAGTTTAGGGTTCTTTATTTCCCGCCTTTTTGTTTTTCAAATCTGTGACTGACAATGCACCTGCAGCTCATTACTGGTTTTATGGAGTCACCTGTCAACACTCTCTCAAGAGGCAAATTCATTCTTTCTTTAAATGTCTATGAGCAATTCCATGCACATGTCAACCTTGCCATAAAAAAAATTAAGTTTTCACGTCACGTCCGTAACAACACTTTTTCCTCATACGTAAATGCAAAAATATTAAATCAAATCAAATCAATCATGTTTGTTCTATAGTGATCCAACTCTTATCCTTTTGATTATCATTGTTCCTTTTGGGTTGTGCAATTTATTCCCAGAATTTCTACAAAGTATGTTTTATGCTGTAAACTCACAGACTTTTATTGGTCACATCCATAACGCATGTTCATTTCCCTCATTTAAAATAAAAAACATGTTTACAGATTGAAATTGTTGTGCTCCCATAACTCTGTGGCAAGTTGTTCTGGAAAATATAAACAGATGTTTTTTTTTTTTATATAATGTTAGCATATACTTTCTATGTGAATTTATGTTTTGAGTTTTTACTGCAAATGTCACATCCATAACGTTGGAATTGCTCCTATACATTTTAACTTTCAAAATATCATTTGTTTTCTACCAGTCATTTTTTTAAATATATCTTTTAACATGTGATGACCTACTCTGTTCAGTTGAGGATTCTCTTGGTAAGTAACAGATGTTATCTGGAGTTTATGCATAAAAAGTCACAAAACATATACTAGAAAAAGAGGAGGAGGAAGAAAGAAAACATTTTAAACGGATCTCATTTGTGATTTTCCTTTGCTTGTGTTTTTTTTAGTTTTTTGTTAATGTTGTTTTCCTAGATCTATCAAATCAATAAAAGCTCCCTGACATCAGTCAATATTGAGCACATGGTGTAAACATCCACCATACTTACAACATTTTGAGTAATTTAGCTTAAAGATCAGGGTGCTGTCATTTCCTCCATCCTCTGAAGCCTCAAGGCATACAAGTGAATACACATTAGTCAAGACCTTGTATGGTCAGAGTCATTTTACAGAGGCAGGTTGATCAATGATCAAATTAACACATTATTTGTTTTTCAGCATGGCATAACAGCTTCAGTCTTCTCCAAAGCAATATATTTAATCCTGGATCAGTTAGCATGATTCAGTTAACTGCATTTTTGAGACAAAATGTAAAGATTGAAAAGAAAAAGTAAATATTTTTATGCGAGATCAATTAGAGAACAATTTATGAAAACTTGATATTTTTCTGAAATTAAAACCAAACTGTCAAACAAATACTTTTGTAAGGCCCTATTTTAAATCTTATAAGAGAAAAACTATTATAAAACTTTTTTTTTAATGTGAATCCCTCAACGATGGTTATCAAAAGTCATAAATGGTTATAGATTTGTATCTTATTTAATGTATTTGTTTTTGTTGTTGATGTCTTTCTATTGTTATAAGCCTTTGTTTATGGCAATACACTCAAAAGTCTACCTCTCTCCGTTTTTTTTTTATGAAAGGAATCTTGGTTGTGGGTATAAATTGCTTGTGAGACTGTTTTCTGCTAGCATAGTAAAGCAACCACAAGTCACTTCAACAAACTCTTTGTTTAGTGAGAAACATGGTGATCAAAATTAGAGAAAAGACATGGCTAGCCTGAAGAAAGTTTAGTAACACTTTAGTGTGTCTCAATTCACACTAATAGCTACTACTACCAGCTCATTATGATATTAAATCATATACTGTAGTATGCTCTTATTCTACATTCCTAATCCTGTCCAGTAGCTAAGCCCAACTACTACCTTATTATCTTTCAATTGGCTAATATTAAAATATTTTAAATAGGCTAATAGTTTGAATACTGTGAATGTACATTAAAATAAAGGGATTTACAGGCAATCTGATTTTCCTATCTCCCATTCATCTCCCAAGTAGCACATCAGCCAATCATAACGCAATATTATGTACTCCGTCACTCTCTCCCATTTTGTCTGACAAGCTAAACAGTCCCATTAACCAGATATACTATAGTAACATCTGCTATTAAGATGTAAAAGCTGAGCAATATACAATTTCATCTCATCTTATCTGTATGAAATGCATACATTTGTGTGGACAGCCTCACCATCAGCTGTCAATCAATAGTGTTGTCACTTGCTGAATGGATCACTCAAAACATGAGGAATCGAGAGTGATGAAATAATCTGTTCTGTATTTGGACCGGGAAAGCTTGTGGCCCTTTAGTTTATGGAGATTTAATGTGATAACATAACTCGTGAACTACCTGAAGACCCAGATAAGGACCGTACAGGACCACAGATACCCTCATTTCCAAGGCCACAAGTGCACGCAAGTGAAGTTAATCCTGGAGACTCATCACAATGGAAAATGCAAAAGTGTTCTTTCCATTCACCATGTGGGATCAAACTCCATTAAAACAACTCGCTCCCTGTCCTTAATGACAAAGAGGCTATACTCTCATCAAGTACCTCAGAGTTTGTCACGAGAGGATGAATGAAATGTTCGTAAATGAAAGTGAAACCCTTTAACTGCGGTTAAAGTCAATGAACTAAAAGTGAAACACCCGAAATTACATGAAACTATAGTGGAAAACATGCATAGCATGGTGATGTAATGATGTTAATTTATCTATGTACTATAACATGTAAAATGTGAACATGAAGGAACATTCTAAAAGCAACACATAAAAACACCTTAATCATATTATTGTCCTATTTAGATTAAGGTGAATCATTTGATTACTGATGTCCATGTAAACATAGACACTTTATAACACTTTAATTAGATTCAAATAATACAACCCTTCTATCCCAATACTTGTAGGCTATAGCTTCAACCTTTATTTTGTTTTAAATTTGAGTTACACTTACATCCTGAACATTTTCCTCATGTGGATATTGCAGACCTTTTATGTCTGCTTCTGTCTAAAACCAGTATGTAATATTTCCAGAAATATATTTATCATTTGCAGTGCACAAATTGATAGGGGAGCGCCCTGGCTGATACTAAAAGCATTTCAGACATAGAGAAGTGGGGCTGGGCTTTGCGAAGTGTATTTTCTAAAGAATTTTCAAAATTTTGTTGCAACTGAAGGCCATGGTTTGAATGACTTCAGCTCATCTGCAGCCACAAGACATCATTTATCTCTCACATGTAGCAGAATGAGCTATCTTCTGATAAAAAAAAAAATACATTTACTATGCTGTGTGTCTGTATGAGGCCAAAGTCCTGCTGCAGAAAACAAACTTCAAACCATGATACTTCACCTCCATCTATTACTTACTACTTTACACACTCTTTCAAGTCTTTTTACAAGTAATTCCTCAGTTTAATAATAAATATAATTTAGTTTCCCATCAGACCCAAATTATTTAAATTTCCATCACTATCACACCAGAGTTTGACTTAAATCAAACCAACCCAAAGTTAACGTACTCAGAACCCATATTTAAACTAGTAGATGATTTAATCTCCAAATGGAGATTGCAAGGTACTTAAGATCTTCTCTCCACATTTCTTTCTTTCATAATTCCCAGTCATCGCTCACATTGAATTGTTTGTTGCTCCTCACGTTGCTGAGCTACTGAAAATACAAGAAGAATTCATATTATATCATTTGAAACCTTTTGAAGCTGCATAAAAAAGTATTTTGAGATCACATGAAAGGCTCTTCCTTCAGTGATTGATGTATAGATGATTAAGTAAGTCTACAAGTTTTATGGGTTGCGTTTCTGAGACAGAAATGTGAATTTTCATGATGTCTCGTGTCAACTTCATCAGAAGTTACAAGTTTCCGAGTGTGTCCGTGGCTAATCTCAACACTGCACACAGTGAATAATGAATGCTTTTGTCATCTCTTATTCATTAAGACAAGGGGTCAGCGCTGCAGTTCCTCTGTCCTGTCTGATCCCGCGCAGACAGCTTTTCTTGTAGTTTCTGACCTTGAGATTGGAGACAAAAGTCAATGTTGCATGACTCTGGCACCCTTACCTGTGAAAAACAACAGAAGGGAACTGAAGACACAAACAGCAATCGGTATTCCTAGAAGACCTTCGTCTGTATTGTATTATTGGCATTTACAAAAGACTGATGAGACATACAATGCAATGTATAGCTATATAAGTGGAGGAGCTAATTAAAATGAACCATTATTAATATATTTAAACAATATTAAACATCTCATTTAAAAAAGGATAAGCTAACATTAAGGGCCAATCCTAATTCTATTTTTACCCCTACCCCTTTCTATGGTGGCAGAGAAAGCT
Source organism: Danio aesculapii (assembly GCF_903798145.1). Lineage (NCBI taxonomy): Eukaryota > Metazoa > Chordata > Actinopteri > Cypriniformes > Danionidae > Danio > Danio aesculapii. Next base: position 19,370,034 of record NC_079436.1, on the reverse strand, counting down.
TAACGTGTTGCAGTTTAAGAAAGCACATGCAATTACAAAAAACACCAGCAAATTAAGAAACGATCTTCATCAATTTGACAGCACACGTGTTGCAAATTGGTCACAACACAAACAACTGAAGAAACATTCTGCAAATTGGTCACAACACAAACAACTAAAGAAACATTCTGCAAATTGGTCACAACACAAACAACTGAAGAAATGCGCTGCAAATTGGTCACAACACAAACAAGTGAAGAAATGCGCTGCAAATTGGTCACAACACAAACAAGTGAAGAAATGCGCTGCAAATTGGTCACAACACAAACAACTGAAGAAACGTGCTGCAAATTGGTCACAACACAAACAACTGAAGAAACATTCTGCAAATTGGTCACAACACAAACAACTGAAGAAATGCGCTGCAAATTGGTCACAACACAAACAAGTGAAGAAATGCGCTGCAAATTGGTCACAACACAAACAACTGAAGAAACATTCTGCAAATTGGTCACAACACAATCAACTGAAGAAATGCGCTGCAAATTGGTCACAACACAAACAACTGAAGAAACGTGCTGCAAATTGGTCACAACACAAACAACTGAAGAAACCTGCTGCAAATTGATCACAACACAAACAACTGAAGAAATGTGCTGCAAATTGGTCACAACACAAACAACTGAAGAAATGTGCTGCAAATTGGTCACAACACAAACAACTGAAGAAATGTGCTGCAAATTGGTCACAACACAAACAACTGAAGAAACATTCTGCAAATTGGTCACAACACAAACAACTGAAGAAACATTCTGCAAATTGGTCACAACACAAACAACTGAAGAAATGTGCTGCAAATTGGTCACAACACAAACAACTGAAGAAATGTGCTGCAAATTGGTCACAACACAAACAACTGAAGAAACATTCTGCAAATTGGTCACAACACAAACAAGTGAAGAAACGTGCTGCAAATTGGTCACAACACAATCAACTGAAGAAATGCGCTGCAAATTGGTCACAACACAAACAAGTGAAGAAATGCGCTGCAAATTGGTCACAACACAAACAACTGAAGAAATGTGCTGCAAATTGGTCACAACACAAACAACTGAAGAAACATTCTGCAAATTGGTCACAACACAAACAACTGAAGAAATGTGCTGCAAATTGGTCACAACACAAACAAGTGAAGAAATGCGCTGCAAATTGGTCACAACACAAACAACTGAAGAAATGTGCTGCAAATTGGTCACAACACAAACAACTGAAGAAACATTCTGCAAATTGGTCACAACACAAACAACTGAAGAAATGTGCTGCAAATTGGTCACAACACAAACAACTGAAGAAACATTCTGCAAATTGGTCACAACACAAACAACTGAAGAAATGTGCTGCAAATTGGTCACAACACAAACAACTGAAGAAACATTCTGCAAATTGGTCACAACACAAACAACTGAAGAAATGTGCTGCAAATTGGTCACAACACAAACAAGTGAAGAAATGCGCTGCAAATTGGTCACAAGACAAACAACTGAAGAAACGTGCTGCAAATTGGTCACAACACAAACAACTGAAGAAACATTCTGCAAATTGGTCACAACACAAACAACTGAAGAAATGTGCTGCAAATTGGTCACAACACAAACAAGTGAAGAAATGCGTTGCAAATTGGTCACAACACAAACAACTGAAGAAACATTCTGCAAATTGGTCACAACACAAACAACTGAAGAAACGTGCTGCAAATTGGTCACAACACAAACAAGTGAAGAAACGTGATGCAAATTGGTCACAACACAAACAACTGAAGAAACGTGCTGCAAATTGGTCACAACACAAACAACTGAAGAAACGTGCTGCAAATTGGTCACAACACAAACAACTGAAGAAACATGCTGCAAATCGGTCTAAACACAAACAACTGAAGAAACAAACTGCAAATTGTTCACAACACAAACAACTGAAGAAACGCGCTGCAAATTGGTTCCCAGCCGGCACACGACCCACCTTCAACGATGAAATATGTTTGAACTAAGGCCAGATGTGTTTTAACGTTGAAATAATGTTGATACAAAGTTTAATGTTGAACGGTTTAATGAAAAACAGCCTGCATATGACCAGGCTTTAACGTTGAAACGCGGTTGAAAAAAACGTCAGTTGTTGCTTCAAAGTTGAAACAATGTTGATTCATAAATGGTTGAAAAAAGTTACAGAATTCTTTAAACAAGTCAACGTTGACTTTTTTTTATCATGATCTGTATGTTGAATAAACGCTATGGCTTCACCCAATATTTAGGTGGTTATTATGGTATCATCGGAGGACTCGATGCACGCGGCCACGCGCAGCGCTTCATTTGAAGTTTGAATTGAAACTTTCCAGTTTGGTTTTTAGTCTTGTTTGCGCTCCGATGACGCAGCAGCTAACCTCGAGGTAATGTTAACTTACATGTTTAACGTTAGTCTAAATAAGTGTTTTTACCTGTTTTATTTGTCAAATTCAAATCTGAGGCAACTGAGCAACGTTATAAAACAATATCTTATTTTAATACGCTGTATAATTAATGTTATTATTACAAAGTGAACTGTTGTCGTTTCACTGTTGTGTTTGTTTTTACTTTTAGAGATGTAACGTTAACTTACTCCAGAGATGCACTAACTTGCACAGCATTGAATGGAAAAAGGCTTTGTCCTTATGTAAGTTTACTTCTTGGTGCTTTGGTTGGTGATATTCTCCTTCTAATCTATTTGTTTATTGATTGTGAGGCTATGTTGTGATGTTATATTGTTATATTGATATTATTATTGTGATATTATGTTGTGATGTTATGCTATGTGGCAGTATTAGGGGACACATATGTATTTAGTCAGAAATTAATGCTTGAATTACACTTTTTATAGTAGCAGATAAGAAGTGAAATGGGTTTATAACTTTTTGGGTTTTCTGAAAGGTCCAGTTGAGGGCATCATGAACATGCAAATGGCCTAAACCTGTGTCAGCCTGGACAGACTGCAGTTTTGCTACACCACACCAAGGCTTTTGTATGGATGTATGACTACTACTGTTCTCTCAAGATATTACTGGAGCAAAACAACAGCACCCGTTACAGTGAAATTTGTGTTCATAAAGCATAGTGATATATGTGTAACAGGTCCAGTACATTTGTCATAAAGGTTAAAATCACAAAAAGTACTGTAAAAATAACTTGTTTGACTCTGCCACAACAGGTTAGGGTGTGTGCTTGCTACTCGTAGTAAACGCACACCCTGATCTGATGCTGGAGAGATATACGCAAACACATTTGTATTTACTGTTTTGTTTTGCCTCACTAATGTGTTGTTGGAGTTTGGTATGCTAACAGTTGAACCACTGAAGTCACATGGAACGTTTCTTATCTGGACTATGACCATCTTGGGACCATTGCTGACTGTAGAGGATGAGAAGCATTTAATCGAAAATATTCTAGTTTGTGTTCTGAAGATGAACAGGTCTCTGGGATGACACAAGTAAGTAATTAATAACAGAACTTATGTGAACACTTAATGTGACATGTAATAGTGAAATTTATCCTACATTCACAAATGTGAGGCATCATTATAGGACACATGTGAACATGCAATTTTGATGATACTAATAATAATGGAATAACAAATTGCTATTACTGTTGTAACTTGTGTTTGTGAGAGAGAATCAAATCATTTATTCTACAAAAAATACAAATTTGTGTATCTCCTTACTTCCGGGTGAAGCTATACTGCCGTTGTAGCTGGTGTATTCTGGGAAATTTTCTGACCCCTTGGTTTCGAGTGTGATCCTTAAAAATCTCTGTTCGAAGGCGTATTCCGCTTAGCCCTATGCCTTCAAGCTAAAGAGGATTGGGACACCCCTACCCCTTCACTCGAAAGCACAAAATGAGGGGTAGGTGTAAGGGGAAGGGCTAAGGGCTAAGGGGTAGAATTGGTATTGAGCCTAAGATTCCCTGTCATTTGTACTGTCAAGGGGTTTTAAAGTACACATTAGGGCATTTAAAAAGTTTCTTAATTTAGTTTTTGAGGTCTCCTACAGAAGTTTATATAAACCCAAATGTACTTTCATTTTCTACTGATATACATTTTACACTAGCTGATTGCTCAAAGCACCTCAAATGATTCATTTGAAGATTCACTAATTTTTTTGTTTCACACCTTTTTCTGTGAGTCTCATTTTTTTTATTCACACCTTTTTCTGTGAGTCTATGCTCTGACTGGTCAGATGGATGTGAAGTTATGTTTTACATAAAAATAGTATTATGCAAAAAAATGTTATGTTTATGTCGTGTTAGTCATTTTATTACATCTATTTAAAGGTGCAGTGTGGAAGTTTGTCACCCAGTGGTTGAACTAGATATTGCACTCCTGGATCGAAACAAACAATGAACAGAAAACTGTGGGAAATAAATACACACTGATTACTAAACTCAGAGGTTTTGAGTTTAGGATAGGAAAAAGGATAGGAAACAAAAAGCAGACCAGAAGACTAAGTTGTTAACAATGGAGGGAGGAACCAGATGCAGAGGGATGCAGGCAATAACCCAGAGCCCAGGTGGGATGAAAGCCCATGGTGAGGTTGAGGCAGTGTCAACCCATGGTGGAGAAGAGCTGAACTCAGGGGTCTGATCATCATATGGAGGTGGAGCCCAATTGAGAGTAAGAGTTGAGTGTTGCATTCAAAATGGGTATATGTTGCCCTCCCAAGGGCACTTCAGAATGAAAACAAACATGACTTCTATATCGAAGTGTTATTCCAACCTGAAGTGCTTAAATCTGACCACTTTGAAGGGCCCTTTAGAATTAAGGTATTTGAAGAATACAACTGATAGAACACATTGCGTTCAAATCAGAAAGGCTCATCCTTTTGTCTAATTCCTTCAGAGGGACCCTCAGAAGGGATTAGGGCATATGAATGAGTCCTTCCGAAAGAAACATACAGTGGTGAAAAATTGTCCGGAGGGCTGAGGTGAAGATCCAGAAGACTGCAATTAAGCCCGAGGGACCAAAGCAAAGGTGGAGCTGTAGAGGAGGAGGAGCTGAAAAGGAGTGACGGGGAGCAGCCATAGTAGTAGAGTCTAAAGGTGAAGGCAGGTAGATGACTGAGCAAAGAAGGGCTGGAAGAACTATAGAGCCTGTCAGAGCTGGTGGGATAGTGGGCCACATTGAAGATGAGCCCAAGGTGGAGACGCTGAGTGATAGGATCAAGGGGAAATCCGAGGCTTGGAATTTGGAATCAGAGACGAAGGTTTCTGGCTACCCAAAAGCAGAGGCTACTGATCTGGCTGAAGTTGATCAGAGGGATAGCCAAGGACCATTTGGGATGGGACGGAAGTTGGAGTGATGAGAGGAGATGGAAGAGGGTGGCTGGGTGGCAAATATGATTTCTTGCAGGCCATCTAATTGGTGAAGACGTCATTGTAACAGTTCAATTAGATTCAAGTGATCCAAACGTTCTATCCCTTGACTTGTAGGCTATAGTTTCAATCTTTATTTTGTTTTCATTTTGAGTTACTTTTACATCCTAAACATTTCCACCACATGCCTATTGCAGACCAATTGAGATGGAATGGAAGTTGGAGTTGATTAGAGAAAGTGGAAAAGGGAGGCTGGGTGGGGAATCTTAAGTCTTGCATCTGATTGGTTAATAAGTCTTGGAACAGGCCCACAAAGGGACATATGATGGGATTGGGTGGTTCCAGCGGACACAGAGGCAAATAAGTTTTCAAATAGTTCTGGGTTTCTCATCATGCCCACAAGTTCCATTAGTACACAGCAATGCAGAGTGTTACCAGCTCACAAACTTTTCATATTTTAGTAGAGGCTCTAGTTATGGGTCAGTGGCAGGCTTAGTTGCTCCTGATGGTGCTGGCTCATCCACCATACTGGCTGTCGGTCTATGGTAGGCTCTTGCTGTTGCTTTGTAAAGTGGTGGCATGCTGGTATCTGGAATGGAGCTGGTGATGGCCTGTTAAGTGGGGAAGATGCTGAAACAAGATCCATTATTCTCCGGCACCCACTTCATTAAAGCAGCAACGCTCCCGTAATGACCCTCCCTGACAGCTTTGCCTTGGTCAAAGTGCAAATGTGCAAAGGCAGCTGTTCATGTAAGGTGGGTGAAGTCTAAAAGGTCTCTTGTGTGGTTCCCCCTTTTTTAACATTTTAAAGGGTCTTAAAATCCCCATCATAGAGTGTTAGCACACGTAATAAACCAAAAATAAATACTAATTCAAATGAAAGTTGAATTCAGGGATGTTAAAAATAACAGGTTTTTAGCTCAAACCTTACTGAGAAACACGACTTAATGGTAAGACACTGATGCGGGCCGGTGCAATCTAAGCACAGGTATATGCGAGTGTGCTCTGGCCTCATCTTGTCAGGCTTGGATCAGTCAGGCTGAGCGAGAGTGAGGTTGGAGGAGGATTTCTCCAGGGAACAGAGTAACGCCTCAGGCTCATCCCACCATGTGGAAGTACAGCTTCTCCATCTGCCTGCGAGCTGCCACACATATCTGTTCACCCGCACTGCCACCTTCCACTCTCACAGCGGATAATAGCAGATCCATGGCCAATAAACCTTTGTGTGCTGAGCATAATAAACTCTGACATGTCTGCTAAAATCATCGCTTAAAAACACAGCCCTCGTGGTAGTCCTGCACGGCTCACTTTGTGCCCGAGGTGGGATATGACTGAGAAAAATGGGTTCATTATGATACAAGTCATAATGCATAGCTGTTATGTATTATTGTTTTTATTGTTTTGCATATTAAACTAAGAGAAAGGATAGTAGTTATAATACATAACTACATTTTCGGTGCTTTTTCATTTAGTTTGTAATGTCTATGTAGTTTTTAATCATTTTAATCTTTGTAATTTTGCTTTTCACAACATATGTACATGTATATTTCGGTTTAATTGTTTTCATTTTGTTTGTTTTTTTTGCTAATTGATTTAAGTTATCTATATATTGATGCATATATAAATAACTTCTTATTTGATTTTATAATTTGTACTGTTTTATTTGATTATTATTATTGTTGCCTATATAATCAGCTTTGTTATGATGTAACTACAGTACATTCTTTTGGAAGTTGCATTTAAAAATATCCTCACAAAAATAAAGAATACAAGCACAGTCATGGCGCTACTGCTTTAAAAATTTGCACAGGCTTGACCTTTTGCTTGTAGATTGGTTTATTTTTCCTGCTGCCTCTATAGATTGTCTCTAAAAGCGGAGTTGGTGACGTGAGGCCAAGCCTTTGAACACGCACTAACATTAGGAGTATGAAAATACTCCATTAAGTTAAGAGGGTCCCAGAACAGTAGCCCTCTCCCTTTTTTAATTGGACCTGATGAAAGTGACTTTTATCTGCCCTGACCATCACAGACTTAAGCGGTTCAGATTTTTCCCTCTTTGATACCACTGACTCCTGTGATCTGCCGGACGTGCCTTGTTTCTCATTCTGGTGCTTTTGTCTGTTATTGAATGAAGCTGCTGCTTCCTAAGCCAAAATCACAGTGAGCAGACGGTCTACATGCTTTTGCAGCCTATTTCTTTGCAAAATCTGCTAATTTCTCTTTTCATTTGGTATCCGGATGCCTGCATATAGTGATGACTTTTATGGCTTAATTTCTGTATTTATTATATGTAAAACACATTTCAACACAGCTGAGGTTGTTCAAAGTGCTTTACTCTACAAATAATAATAGAATGGGCAAAGGCATAAAACACATAACATTGAACAAAAAGACAAGACTAAAATAAATTGCCTCTGGAATTAAAAGGCAATTGAACTGAACAGTTTTTATATAATTAGGCAATAAATTTTAAAGTTTGGGGGCAGCAACTGAGAAAGCACAATCCCTTATGAATTTCAATCTAGATTGGAACTACTAAAAATAGTTGGACGGATATCTCGGGAGCCTAACAAAGGATTACCTGTTCACTAATGTGAACCAATCTACTAGTGCCAACCTATTTAGGTTTAAAAAACAAAAAGTAGAAGTTTACATTCAATTTACATTCAGAACCCTCCAAAAAAAAAAAAAAGAGTGATTTGACCATCAAATTTTGCTTTTCAAAATAGTTTAAAAAGTAGACTTTCGAGAGCCATTTAACAGAGCAACCCAGCAGGCACAGGACATCAACATGACATCAGATGGACATTGTACCCCATTATCATTGGATGTTGCATTTTGTTTGGAAATGAAAATTGAGTTGACGTCAGAACCTATTGTCAGGTCGACGTCAATGTCCAACTTTCAACCCGAGATCAACTAAATATCAACGCCTAATGATATTACAGTTTGTGGACGCTACCACTATGATGTCTATCAAACGTTGGCTTTTGGTTGCCATACCTGACGAATAAATGTTAGTATTTGACGTCAATATAACGTTGGTTTAAGATGTTGGCTAAACGTTGGATTTTGGTCACTTTTCAACACAACTATCAACGTCATTTGAAGTCATTATTGGACGTCAAAATAAAGTTGTCCTTAGACACTGGCTAGAGATTGAATTTTGGTCATGTGACATCATGACCTGAATCTAACCTAATATTAACGTCTTATGACGTTTTGTGCCTGTTGATGAGCATTACTGTAACTGTATCCCACTCTGGTCTCAAGTCCCATGGAGTGGGCTCCGGAAGAATGAGTTTATGTAGGCAGCAGTTCACTAAGATCTTAAGGGTGTACTCACACTAGGCTATGCAAACCATGCTTGGGCGCATGCTCTAAATCGTGCTCAGATGTGGTTCAGTTGGCTAACCCTGGCCTGGTTGGAAAAGGTGTGCCAGAGCATGGTTTAGTTGGGCTCAGGCACAGTGCGCTTGTAATATAAGTGTAAAGCTCACCTGAATGTGAAAGTATAGACACAACATCACTTTTAGGGCACTGTTTCATATAGATTTATTAATCATTCTCACTTTTTAATGAACGCAAACTGTCTTCGTTTATTAAACATGCAACCCCCATCGCTGCCACTCAGCTGCCACCTTCAGCAAAATTCCTAATACATGCAGCAAGATGACTTTCATGAAAATTTGTTGCGTATGTCACTGCATTCCAAACGACCTGAAATAATACAAAACAATATAACTAAAGCAATCTCCGTTCTACTGATTGAGAGCGCTTCTCTTCAAAACTGAACTGTTACATTATCGATGATGTCAGCATGCTCGGGCTTGGAAGGTAAAATTTCAGTGTGAGGAGAGGGGGGAGAGGGAAGGGGGGAGGAGTTCATCTGGGTACAGTTCAAGACAACCTTGCCTAGTGTGAGTACACCCTAAGATGCCATCAGACTTGTTTACATACACCTAGATTTTTCACCACTGCTTTATTATGCGTAACCAGGGATCAAGGTATAGAATTTAGTGTAGTTTGATTGCTGACTGGACCAACAAATAATTAATTAAGAAAGAAAGAAAGAAAGAAAGAAAGAAAGAAAAAAATTAAAAAATAAAGATAGATTGTTCCTGATGTCAAATAAATAGTTCAAAGGCTTGACCTATTGTATAATGTAACATAAATTATGTGTCTTGTTGAAAAATTTTGTAGAAAACCTTTGAAAGATTACTAAACAAATAAATAAATATACATTCGTTTTAAACTACTGTATGGACTATTATTTTGATCATGTCAATTGGTTGAGCTTAATGATCTAATGGTGCTGCCTGTTGCAATACTAATACAGTGACAGTTTTTGGATGTTATTTTCAGTTGAAGGGCAACATGAAAGGCAATGCATACCTTCACTGATTTCCTAAGAAGAAGAGGAAAGAATAAGATGACCTTGGAAGAATAAAACTTCCTGAAGTCCTGTGTCTTTGTTCTCTTCACTTCAGCCCTGATGCCTTTAAGGCTTTTAGTAGAGCACAGCTACTGAAAGAGCTTACAGGTGATATAAGTGTAGACTTAAATGGACAGTTCACCCAAAAATTAAAATACTGCCATCCTTTACTCACCCATTGTTTTCTGTTAAACAGAAACGTAGATATTCTAAACAATGTTATAAACCTGTAACTATGAACTTCCATAGTATTTGTTTTTTTCAACATTAAACAAAAAATACTTGTTTGGATGATGTCAAGGATGAGTAAATGATGGTCATTTTTGAGTGAGCTATCCATGTAAACCACTGGTGTCAATTCCAGTTTCAGGAGGTCCGCAGCTCTGCACAAATTAGTTTCAACTCTATTTAAAGTTTCAAGAGACCCTCGAGTACTTTTTTACAGATTTTAACAGATGTGTGTGTGTGTTGAGCATCAGTTAAGGCAACATTAGCACCTGTTAGCTTTAATTGTGGGGTGAACTGGATAATTTTGAGCTTTTGTCAGCTAATTTCATCTTCCAGGTTTTAAATAATTTTGGGGGTGGGATCAAAATCGGTGACGTAGCGCAAAACTTCAAGTGGAGTGATGACGCGCCGGTTTCTCATTATTAATCATAGCAGAGTTTTCTTATCCTATGAGAAGACCCTGCTTCTTAATTATTCATAAGCGCATGTGCTTTCCGTAGGCAAAGCAGACCTGCCAAGCTGGGAGACCCACCGGTTGAGACATGGGTCGCATGTTTTTTGTTTCCATGATCCACGGGGTTTGTTGCATGCTTTTCCTCGCAATGCTGTGGGGGGTGATACAGCAAAGCTGTTGGTTTGCAGCAAGCATTTTTGTGGGGAGAGCTGTACGATAATTGGTGAATGGCGGACTTTGTCTTTTATTAGTAGAGTTCATAACCATCAGGTTACCATTCACACACATCACACAAATCTGTGCTGCTGTGTTCACACATGTTTAAAATCCTCCAGATTACTGGCAGGGTTAATGGTTGGAATAGACAGGGCAATAAAGTTGCTATCCACTGTATCTGCATTCAGACCCGGGGATTAAGGAGAAGAGAAGTCCTCCTCATTTAGAGTGTTCATATAATCACAATTATCTTTATAATGATAGAACAAATTGTGGCTATTGTATATGAAATTACGAAGAACAAATGTAGCAGGGCATTAAATTACTTAGTTTATTTATTTATTTGTATTTTAACTTTGTAAACTACAAAGTCATGTGTCTCCTCATGGTTTTTCTCATTTTGTGAGCGAACTGACAGTTCGCTCCACTCTTTTTCCCCTGCACTGTCGGCCACACACACTCCTCCACTGCTCGACGACCATCTCGGAGCATTTTTTTTTAAATTTCTGAGGTAGACTTGAACTGAAAAAAGGGGGTTTCATGGCCCTTTAAACATACCTGATCAAACTAATTGAGTCTTTCTTGTTTGAAACCTACAGGTAAGTGTGTTAGAACCGGATTGGAATTAAATTTACAGAGTTGCAGCCCTCCAGGAACTGGAATTGAAGTGACACAATTTTCGAGCCTTCCAACACCACATAGTTGTAAATGTGTCCCACTGCTCTACCACAGCCACCTTGCTTTCTATTTTGCTACAGATAGACACTGAATTTAACAATGTTTAACTTTACCAGACGTGGCGAGATGCAGTCATGCTTATCGGCTGATGTGTTACTTTGAATCTTTGAAATCTCTTTGTGAGCAATCTTATAGGTGTGGATACAGGTACCAGCTCTTCTGCTTAACTTTCCAGTTTATTCAAGTTGTAAATTGGTTTTGTTGTGCCTTGATTTCGATCAAAACTACATCATTTCAGTTGTATACATATATGTATGTAATTAAACATTAAATTACTTGATAGCCCTAAAATTGATTCCTTGTGAAGGAAAATCTATGGTACAGGCATGTTACAAATCACAATTTAATTTACCTTATGTATTGTTTTTATGTATTTTCAACATGGTTATTGTGCCTATGCAGACACTTTGTGAGATGGCGTCCGACAGACAGACACTGCAGTGCTGTGAAGGTTTATTGGACTGATGTCTGTTACATATGCATTTTGATACAGAGGGAGTGATACAAGAAATAAATCCCAGTTCAACTACATTACTGTATGGATGCTTTTCCTATTACAACCAACCAACACAACGCAGAAGGTCATCCATTACACGTGCAAGTATGCTGAAACTCCCCCTTTTCATGCAAACACTTCCCTCTTTCGCCACTCGACACTCCCAGCTAAACAAAGTTGGACTGCCACTTTCCTGATTTTTTTCAAACTAGAGGTGTGAAAGCACCCTGCTGGGACTTTATCGTGCCGTGAGATTTTGTTTGTCCTGTTCATAACCAATTGTATCTTTCTGAAATATAAAGCAGATCTGGGGTGGATGTTAAAACTTCCTGATGAAAGAATAAGAAGAAACGTAACAAAACAGGGAGTATTTTCATGTCTTCTTCTTACAAAATATCCCAGAACATCTTTTTAGACTCAGTATTTAGATTTGCTTATGTCTGGCCTATTCATTTAATTTGGTTTGCTTTCTCGTTCAAAATATATGTGAGGATTATTAATGAATATAATTAAGTTTTCCTTCCTTTCTTCTTTTTCTCCCCCTCCAACAATCCTAATCTAAGCTGCATGAAGCTGCCTGAAAGGCTGCAGGCTGATTATATTAATAAACTAATTATGTAGGAAAGCTCCCGTAAACCAACAATGATTATTCTTCTGTCTAATAAAGCCTGACTCAAGGCTAACCATCTATAACCAAGCTATATTTTTATTGAAATGAAGTCTGGATCAACGCTGGTTCCCTTTATCCTCCCGCTCATTATTGTGAATATTCTTTAGCTGTTTGTTGTTATTGAAAGGATGCTGGAGGCTCATGTTGACGATAATTTAATAATGGTTACTGTGCAGTTTGTGTATATTACATATGACTATTACCACTACCCAGACTTTTAGCTTTAATTTAAATTTATTGGAGGACCACAGCTAAGGAAGAGACCATGAATGATCAAATCATCCTACAAACCAAACCCATAAAAAGCCTTCTTCATAATTTATATTCTTAACACAATGCACTTAAGTAGCATATTTCCCAGGAAGCTAAAAAAAACTAAAGAAAGAAAACAAACACTCACAGTCCCACGTAAACAAATACAGACTGAATAGATTTTCAAGATTTGGCAGACAGGAAACAGCAGATGTGACATTATACAGTCCTCCATCTCCCATTGCCGTCGCCAGTTTCCAGCCTTTTAGCATTCTATGCAGGATCCTTCTTTTTGACACCTCCATTTCTGTTTTCCTTATAAAATGAAGGATTAGAGATCACTCTTGCACCACCACTCTGCCAGTTTTATTTTAGAATTGCCCAGAGCAAACCTCTACATTGCCCTGCCAGAGGCTTGCATCATGACTGTAGTCTCTTCTGTGATGGACACTGTTTCTCCATGTTAACTGACATTTTGGAATAGCTCTACATATTTTTAAAGGCACTGCTTTTTTTATTTGTAGTGTTCGCTGAGGTCCACTTATAATATAATCAAGATTTTGCATCAAAATACATAATAATTTAGAGTAATAGGGCATGCTCTGGCCTTATTTGACTTTCCTCTCCAGAACAGAATGGTTGAATAGATGTAGTAAATTCGTTCATTCATTCATTTTCTTTTCGGCTTAGTCCCTTTATTAATCTGGGGTCGCCAAAGCGGAATGAACCACCAAGTTATCCAGGATATGTTTTTACGCAGCGGATACCCTTCCAGCTGCAACTCATCACAGGGAAACACCCTACATTCTCATTCCCACAAATACACTACGGACAATTTAGTTTTCCCAATTCACCTATACTGCATGTCTTTGGACTTGTGGGGGAAACTGGAGCACCCAGAGGAAACCCATGCGAGCACGAGAACATGCAAACTCCACACAGAAATGCCAGCTGGCCCAGCCGAGGTTCGAACCGGTGACCTTCTTGCTGTGAGGCGACAGCCATTCCCACTGCACAACCGCACCACCCTGGTGTACTGGATTGTTCACTCCTATTTAGTATTTGTAGTAAACTTCTCTCTTTAAGCAAATGTAACGAGCCTGCTCATTTCTTTACTGATAAGATCAATAATATCAGAAAGGACAATTAGCTCATCCAGTCAGCAAAGTTGTGCTGATGTCAAATAGACTCAACCACAGTTTAAAAAAAGCAGCTGATGGTAAAGTCTTGAAAGGGATTGTACAGATTATGAAAACATCAACCTACTGCCTTGACACACACACACACCACATCCTTCTGCAAAACAAAGAAGAAGTTTAGAAGTAGATCTCCTAAAAGTGGTAAATGCTTCACGTCTTTTTGGGACTTTTCCAAACTCCCAGAAAACTGTGATTGTTTGACTCTTTCTGAAAAGAGGATCAACTATATTCACCTAAATAAAGATTCAATCTAAATTAACAGTGTGAGTATTTGACACTGTAAATCACAACATAGTTCTCAATAGGCTGGTTCAGGAGTTCTAGGATGGTTCTATAGAAGTCCATCTATTAGCCCAATGATGAAACTAACAGCATGGTCGAAGGTTAAATGCATGTAAGCCTTTTCTAGTGCTTCTGAAAATAATTTATTAGAATTTATTTATTTTTTCAGCTCCGAATTTAACTCCGAATAAATAACTCCAATTTTAAGTGACCATCAATTTTAGACTGTATTTCTAATTATAAGAATGGATCACAATGATTTATATATGATCCCATACTCTTCAGTCATACGTTCATTATGGACCCAATACCACACAGTTTGAGTTGTCACGCCCCGGGATTTGCGTACATTCTCACGGACAGAATCTTGACATTCTGAAGTACAGTTGCCTTCTGCTCACTTGTACTAAAAGTTTAGTTCATTTAATACCCAATTAGTACGGTTGCCTCCTACTCACTTGTACTAAAAGTGTAGTTAATTTAGTCATTTCCATACAACTTGCTAAATCGACGATAACTAGAAATCGAAGAGTCCCCACACTGATGTGCCTACTGCTCCATACAGTGTCGTGCACTTAGTTTGGATATCATCTACATAGATCAGGGTAGCATTAGCCTCCACATACTCCACTAGATATAAAAGATTTCAGGAGATTTCGAATGAATCAAATCTTAACACTTTATTTTCCAGATAAAAGTGTATCATGCCAGTTACAGAATCAAAGAATAAAAAGACAATTCAGAAATTTACCACATCATTTACTCAAAGATAAATCCAAGATTCAGAAATATATAAAGAACATTGAAGTGTATAAAGAACTCTGATCAGAGGCTCATACACTAAAGGTCAGGAAGGGTGGCTCAGGGTGAGAGGAGAGGAGTGAGCTTTCCCACATTCCCACCTGGTATGGTGTAGAGCCAATTGTCTCTCTGTTTCCAGCCCATGCTTGTATTGTCAAACACATCAAAGTATCTGTGGTATCTCAAATCTTACAGTTCAGAGCTTACTTTGTAGGGAAAGATTCTATACTACGTCAGTGTAAGTGACCAAAGGTCGAGGTGAACACCTGTGACATGTGGAGTCCCACAAGTTTCAATTCAGGCTCTCACTTAGCCAAATAATGAGAATAAAACAAATCTCCTACCACAGCAATGCTCATGACACTTAAATCTACTTAGCCTTATCGCCTAGTGACTGCAGCCCCATTCCCAATCAAGTCAAGAATCGTGTTGTTCTGTAGTCAGATTTTCATTTCAGGAGTCACATCAAATAGTAAATAAATCAGCATATTATCATTTCAAAAGCATTAGATGCAATAATTAGATGATTTGTTTTGTGTGAGGACTTTAAAAAATGTGTTCATGCTTTTATAATCAGCAGGGTGAATTACTTCAACGGACTCCTCACTAGCCTTCCCAAAAAGACAGTAAGACAGTTGCAGCTCATTCAAAACCCTGCTGCCAGCATTCTCATCAGAATTAAAAAATCAAACACATCATACCAGTCCTCAAGTCTTTATACTGGCTTTCAGTTATATTCAGAATGGACTTTAATGCTGATGTCATAGACCCAGCCCAAGATTGTGTTCATAATAGTGCAAGGACTGTGTTGGTTTAGGGTGATGCCTTTTGGACTGTGTAATGCTCCTGCAGCATGTGATATTCTAATGAAAGTTAGACATGCTAGAATGCCAACATGCAGTGACATTCCAGCATCTAAAAGCAGCCCTCACCAATACACCTGTTCTTCCCTATCCCGAGACAGGTTTGTCTTTCATTGTGGACACTGATGGCAGTGATGCGGGAGTCAGAGTTGTACTCTCACAGAGAGGAGAAACGAGAAAATGCACTATAGCTGCAGCTTTAGTAGTCCCAAATTGTGAAATATTGTGTATCTTGACAGGAGTTCTGGTGGTGATCCCTGGTGGTCCAAAACTTCAGACACTATTATTTGGCACCAGGCTCACACCTAGCTTTACACAACCTTAACCTAGATTCAACTCCTCAAGCCACTCAACTTTTGCAAGGTTAGGATAGGAGCTACTGCAAGAGAATGACTTTGAGTTTCAACCAGGATAGCTCACCAGTGATGCTCCTGCCAATTGCAAACAGCAAACTGGGACTACTATTCACACAGGCTCTGAAAACCGGACAATAGAAGATTGGAAAAAAGGTTTCCTGGTCTGATGAGATTTGATCTCTGCTACAACATTTAGAGGATTTGGTCAACATTGGGCATAAAGATGAAACCATGGATCTATCCTGCCTTAAAAACAAAAGGCCTCCATAGTCTAGAGATCTCAATCCAGTAGAGTACCGTTGGGATGTCCTGGACCAGGAGATTTGCATTATGGATGTGCAGATGACTAATCTGTAATGACTGCATGAAGCTATTGACCTTATTCTTCACATACGAGTGGATGCAGCCATTGAAATCTTTTTGGCCTGAGACTTTTGGTCTCATTTACTTCCATTCATTTTTAGACATTAAAACAGCTCGTTATGCTGCTTAATGCTGCAAACTGATATTTTCTATTATTTTATTCTGCTTTGTCTTTATAGTCATGAACACAATTGTTTGATCATTTTCTGCCGTTTATTATTCCTAGTCATTTCTCCCATAGGCAACTGAATCAGAAGTTCTAAAACTTTTAACTAAAATGGAAAAAATGAGCGCACATCCTCATTGAAGAATAAGATCATGAGGTCATGTTAATATAGGTCTACATTTCTAAAGAATGTTTCCAGCACCTTGTTGAATCTGCTATGAAAAAGTAAAGTAAATGAGAACCAACCTGATACTTAAAAAGTGGCCAGAGAGTGTAGATAGCTTGCTCTGTTATATGAAATGTGGTATTTTATTTTATAATATCTGGGGGTGCATATTGATCAGTGCCTTTAATTCAAAGGTAATCTTTTTACTAATCTTTTTTGAGATAGCTTTAATATTGATCATAATCGCATAAGGAAATCCCAGTGTCTCATGCATTTATATTCAAAAGCACAGTATACCATACAGAGAACCATATATTAATTATTGATTTAAAAAATATTTTTCTTCATTTTTTAGAAGATATAATAATAAAAAATCTTTGCAAAAGACATTACATTTTTGTTGAGTTACATTATATACAGTGTAATAAATATAGACTGAATTTAAGGAATAATTGATGTTGATCCATTGCACTATAAAATAATATACACCAGATGTGTTTATAATGTAGCTGCTTTCTAACTATTACACCTCAGTTATTATTTTCTAATAAACCAATAACCGACAGACAATCCTTCTGTTTATATTAACACAAAAGGACATTGCTCTGATAATTTATTTCAAGGCATTTAGGGTTTGACTGGTTTCTTAGACATTTAATCCAAATCCACTGTTGCTACTGTAGCTTAACTACATTTCTCAATAGCCTAGCGGTAGTGCCGCTACTTTGTATATCCAATAGCTTTTCAGTACGAGAAACTTGCTTGATGGAAAGATGACTGAGGGAGAGGAGTTTATATATATATATATATATATATATATATATATATATATATATATATATATATATATATATATATATATATATATATATATATATATAGTTTACTGTAGTAAAGGTTAAAGTATACTACGGTACTTACTATTATTTCATGAGTAGTTATTAATAGTTATTAATGATATTACAATATGTAATGTTTAATTGTCAATTATAAGGGATTTATGAAGCATAAATAGTCCTCACTTTAGATTAGGTCACTCACTTTAGATTAGGTGGATAAAGTTGAGTTAATAAAGCATTTATTAACATACAAATTAACTCCTATCGTATTATATGCCTAAATAATACGAACACATTCTGAATGATCTTTAAAGGGCACCTATGGTAAAAAACCTACTTTTCAAGCTGTTTGGACAGACATATGTGCATTTATGGTGTATAGACCGTCATATTGGGGTGATATAAGCACACCCAGTGCTTTTTTTTTTTTTTTAACATAAAAAACTATGGACCAATTGGAGCGGTTTTCAGATCGACCGCAACTTTACGTAGGAGTGCGATCCCCCCGCCCACCAATATTGATTGACAGGCGCGTCATCATATCCTCAGTTTGTTGATTCACATCCGCCATTTTCAGCGTGAGTCGAAGCGATATCATTAAAGGAACACCCTTGCTCTATTTTTAGATACAAGGCTCATTGGGCTCAACACAAGATCAATCTTAAGGTAGGTTTATAAACATGTGTACTTCTCATTGAGTCTACCTTATACTTCAGCCGTTTGCATTTCTCGCGATCACAGAAGCTCCCTGTGATCTTAACTAGGTGCTGCTGTACCTGACGCTGTGCCATTCGTTTTAAAATTCTAAACATAGGTTTCTATCAGCGTACACACAACGGCGCGACGATTCTGGACACTTCATGTTTCTGCCGCGCCACAGAGAGTGTCTGGTGTGCCATGTCGCGGCTTTGAGCGACGCATCCCGTGCCTCAGTCAAAGTTAATTCAGTGTGCTTGGTTATTAGTCTCGGTGTACAAGCTCGGTACTTGAAACTAGCACACAGTTGGCTGTAAAACTATACAAAGACACAAATGATTTTGTACTCTCTGCTTGGTCTGTGTCCGAGTCGTATATGCATGACTGATTGCTGATCCTCTCACTCCTGCTCCTCTCAGTCTGCCTGTCTGACTCTGTTGCAAACACAGAGCGGGTAAGCTCATGGCTCCGCCCCCTTGTTACGTTGGCGGGAAGCCGAAACCAATCTACATGTGAAGCAACACACCCCTAAATCAGCAAGCTGTGGACACGCCCCCAACATGACACTTTTTAACACATTATAATAAAAAGATCTGAATTGTTTTTTGAACTGAACCTAAACTGGCACACTCAGAAGAACCATAATATTAATATTAAATCATAAAAAAGAGGTAAACTATGTGCCCTTTAAAAACCACCAACTACTCTTAAATAACTGGTTTGTAAGTAATGCAATACTTAATTTAGTAATGAAAAAATTATATTTAACAAAGTATGAAAATATAATCATTAAGCACATTATATAGATGCTTATAAGTCAAGAATAGAGCATTTGTATCTGCAGTTATAAACGGCTTACTAACATCTATTAATGTAAAGTTAATGCTTAAAAGATAATGAGTTCACTATATGCTAATGCTTAATAAATGATTCATAGTGTGTAGTTATTATAAAGTGTTACCCCAAAATGTAATTCTAGTAAAGGAGGTTTTAACCATTAATATGTTCATTAATGCTGTGTGCTAATTTGAAAATAATTGGATATTTTAGAATGCTCATAAGCAAATCAGGGTTAAAGGGATAGTCCACACCAAAAATTATATTTACTCACTATTTGCTGACCATGAAGTGCTTTCAAACCTTTATGAGTTTCTTTCTCGATTTGAACACAAAAGAATATATGGACACATGTTACCATTGACTTCCATAGTAAAAACAAATACTATGGAAGTCAGTGGTTACAGGTTTCCAACATTTTTCAAAATATCTTCTATCGTGTTCAACAGAACAAAAAGAAACCGTCATGGAACAAGTAAAGGGTAAGTAAATGATGACAGAATTTTCAATTTTGGATGACCTATCAATTTTTAAACATTCAACAGCCACGTGGTATACATAAGGAGTAACTTTTATTGTGTGTACTTTACAGTATATACATGTGTGGCCATAGATAATAAAATTTTATTTAGTATAATAAACCAGATTAAACACATAAAGTTGTTTATTATTTTTGGAATTCTCTGTAATGATAACATCTTACATGGTGCTGATTTTATGGTTGTTCTTTTGATGTGATTCTAAAATGTGTGAAACTAATTACTACCTAAATGTACTTTACATTATGCCTTATACATATTACCATTCAAAAGTTTAAGGTCAGTAGCCTAAGATTTTGTTTCTTTAATACTTTTGTTTAATCATGCATTAAACTTGATGCATTGAACATATACTGCATTTTAAATAAATGCTGTTCTGTTCTATACCTCCTCCTTTAAGAATTCTTTAAAAAGCTCCATGTTTTCCACAAAAGTTTTAAGCACCATAAATGTTCTTATAAGAATGAATAGGATAAATCAAGTGTATTTTTTATTAGCAAATCAACAAATTAGAAATATTTCTAATAGGATAATGTGACACTGAACACTGACCATCCCCTATATTTATAAATGCTCTGCCATTTCATATCACATTCACTCTACAGATCTTGTACCATAACACTTTTCTCATCTTGTCATGATAACTGATCTGATGTCTTATGAAATTAGAACCTTCAAATTGCCTCTGCCTGTCTGTTAGCTGTAGTAATTGCTTTCCATCAAGTAAATTTACCTTTTCCATGCTGAGTTAATGAAATCAAGCTGAATCATTTATTCTTGAAATCACCTAGCTCCTTACTGCCTACCAAAAACGTAGCTTTAGTTTCACCATTAGTACGACAATTTCCAGTATGATGAGCTTTTGCTGTTTACAGAATATTAGTTGTTGAAAAATATATTTATTTCAAGTAAGACCAATACGGATATTTATTCAAATATTCCCTGAATATATCAGAAACGTTAAATAACTGACATCATACTCTGTTGGTTTTACAAATGCAAACAAGATGCAGAAGATATATATATATATATATATATATATATATATATATATATATATATATATATATATATATATATATATATATATATTAAAGAATTATTATATATACATACATATTAGAGAATATAAATCTCATAAAATCGCATGCTTATTATATTTTAGTCACAATTGTTATCTCCAGAAATATTCATTCCAGTAGTTTTCAGATTTTCCAGTAGTCTCAAATTTGGTTGGGACACACAGTACTTAAATCATGCTGTATTTCATTCCAGTCTGTTAGTTGACAACTTCTTGCACTACTATTTTGGAAAACCTCGATAAATATGGATTTCTCTCTATATTTAAAATGCATCTCTAACAAACAAAACAACCTGATCTCTGCACGTTTCCACATCATCTTGTCTTGGATTGCACCTTTTGCCTTTAACCCCTTTTGGTTTAATAACAAAGAATAAAAACCTCCCAGGGTAAATTGCACAGAAAAAAAGTGGTAAGAAACAAAAACAGAAGGTCACGAGATTTGAGTTTCTCTTTTTTTTTTTCCCTGCCCGTAGTGTTTCCAATGTGTTTTGTTATAAGCTCTCCACTGAGTGGTTTGATCATGCCATCCATCCTGTGAGTCACTTCAGCCAGAGCGCAGCAGGGCATCGCGGCTTCAGCGAGCCTGTGTTTAACCCAGAGCTGCAGCAGAGAATGCTGCTAATTATTCTTAGCACCATTCCAGTTCACGGACTTGCTGCACTCTGACCATTTAATTTTATTATTTTTTTTGTTACTCTTTGTGACTTTTTACATATAATATAGTATTTTCTATTTGATTTTAACAACATTTTAATTTCAGATTTGAAAAAAATGTCATCAAAAAAAAATATTGAGGCTATTATTGCACATATTGAGGCTTGTATCATTTTGGAGCAATGACAATCATTGATGACAACCAAGTCTTATTTTTTCATTTTAATTTTGTAATTCACACTAAACCAGCAACTGATGAGTGATGAGTGAACTGGGCAAAATTCATGATGATATTCTTCAGTAATTATGATGATATTCACTGACAGTGAATGAGTTTTATTACCTCTGGAAAAAAAAAAACAGTAATTACATATGAAATCAGTACATAAAATGCTTAGTTACAAAGATTAACAAGAAAAAAAGCATGTGCTCTGTCATTCGGAGTATTGATTTACTGCAAATGCTGTGGTCTGTGTAGGTCAACAGCATGGAGAATACCTCCAGCTGCTGCAGGAGCCGAGAGAGAATCGCTTGAGCTCTGTTGATCCTCATTTTGGCTGTAATTTCCGAAAGTCGCTCGCTCTTCATTTGCATAGGGTTGAAGCATTCTCAACTTTGTCAAGCCGCTCAACAAACCCATATCCGGTTGCCAATGGTCACTCATATAGCCAGAGGTTGCAGGAAGTTGCTAGCTCTCCACTGAAATGAATAATCATCAATCGGATATCGATTCATCCTTCAAGAAAACACCTCCGTAAAGCATTTGCACACTCAAGCCACTCACCTCGATTGCATGTGCCCTCAAAACTAGCAACAATACGACCTCTATATGGCATTGTGTTGTGAGATAAAACTGCACAATTTATGTTTTTTTTTTTTTTTATGGCCAGCCTAAGGTACACCTGTGCAATAAACATCATCAGCAACTTGGTATGCTACATCAGTGAGGTGAATGGAGAAGTGTTTAATAACACAGATTTAGACAAAATGTGTCAACAATATTTGAAATAAATAAGCTTTTTGTCTACAAAGAATTTTTTTTTACTTTGCATTCAGCTCATGAAAAATTTGAGCATAAAAGGTTAAAGTTTATGTCTCTATATTAGTTTTATGAGAACTTGTGAAGTAACACATCAAATTGATATGATAAACTTTAGTTCTTGTTGGTTCATTCCACTGTAGCAATCCCTGATAAAGAACTGAATAAGACAAAGTGGAGTGTGTGAGTTAGTGAGTGAGTCTGAGTACATTTACATGGACACCAATAATCACATTTTAATACTATTAAGACAATACTCGGATTAAGAGTTTGCCATGCACTCTCTGAAATAAAGGTACGTGAGCTGTCACTAGTGTGGTACCTTTTTAAAAGGTACAAATTTGTACTTAAAGGATCCATATTGGTACCTCAAACGTATATATTAGTACCTAAAAATTTTAGAGGAACACTTTTATACTTTTTATGTACTAATATGCACCCTTTAGGTATTGATATGGACCTTTTAGGTACAAATTTGTGCCTTTTGAAAAGGTACCACCCCAGTGACAGCTCACATACTTTTATTTCTGAGAGTGTATAAACTGTTTTTTTTTATTACCTTAATAATCATAATCGATGATAATCTCATAATCGAACTAAACAGAAATCCAATAAAGACATGGAGTATGCCGATATTATTGAATTATTGCATTATTGAAGTGCAGTAAAGACATGTAAACACCTTAAATCAAAATGTCACTGTCATGTAGGACTTTTTGGCGCATTTTGTGACACTATTCTCTGCATTTACCCCCCCCCCCCCCCCATCCACCGTGCTGTATCGAATTTCATTAAAACAGGA
Source organism: Danio aesculapii (assembly GCF_903798145.1). Taxonomy (NCBI): domain Eukaryota; kingdom Metazoa; phylum Chordata; class Actinopteri; order Cypriniformes; family Danionidae; genus Danio; species Danio aesculapii. The sequence continues at coordinate 19,346,490 of NC_079436.1, read as the reverse complement.
GTCCTATTCGTATCCAATACCTCTGTTTGACATGGGGGCATGAATGAAATGTTCCTGAGTGAAAGTGAAACTGCCGACCTGCAGTTAAAGTAAAAAAAAAATTTAATGAAACACCATTTAAAACGGGATCATGAAAGGAGCATTCAAAAACAACTCATGTTAAAACCTTAATCATATTATTGTCTTATTAAGATTAAGACAAGTAATTTGATTATTGATGTCCAATCAATAATGTCCAATCAATAATGTCCAACCAATAATGATGTAAATGTAATTACCATTTAGCTTTATCAATTTGAAAGTTTTAATTTTTCATCAAATCCATTGTCATGTTTCAAGTTTATTCTATATTTTTGATTACATTTTGTGACATTAAAATGGAGACAACAAATACAGTCTCATTCATATATGCTGGATATTAGCATGTGTGACCTGTAAAAATATCAGATTTAAGAGTTTAATGATAGACTGAGAACATGAAGCTTAGTTCAAAAGGCCCCATTTGCATCCACAACAAGACTCTTTTTGATAATTAAGCAGCTGCTCACAGCAGGAAGACCCTAATAAGCATTTTGATGGATTCTATGTAATCAGCCACATTTTGTATATATGTATATGCATATGTATGTAACTGTAGACGTCAAGTTAATGGAATGTAAACAGGTACAGGCCTTTTTTTTAGAGGTCAGATATTTTTGGCAAGACTTTTAGCCAGAAAGGTCCACAGGATGTCACGTTTGAAAATGTCAAAAATATGTTCCTGACATTTTTTTAGTCGTTTGGCCTGCGTTGGGTCAAAATACACCTAAAACCTTTACTTTAGATACAACAAATGAATGGATGAATGGATGAATTGATGAATTGATGGACAGATAAATTGATGGAGAGATGGACAGATGGAGGAATTGATGAATGAATGAATGAATGAATGAATGAATGAATGAATAAATGAATGAATGAATGAATGAATAAGAATCGCAATTGTATTTACACTGCCCGACAAAAGTCGTCGTCGATCCCAGTTGTAAGAGTAACAAATAATAACTTGACTTCTGGTTGATCATTTGGAAAAGTGGCTGAAGGCAGAGTTTTCTGATGAATCTGTTGAACTGCATCTCGATCATCACAAATACTGCAGAAGACCTATTGGAACCCACATGGACCCAAGATGGATCACAGATATCAGTCAAGTTTGGTGAAGGAAAAATCATGGTTTGGAGTTACATTCAATATGGGGGCATGTGAGGAATCTGCAGAGTGGATGGCAACATCAACATTCTGAGGTATCAAGACACTTGTGCTGCCCATTACATTACAAACCACAGGAGAGGTCAAATTCTTTGCTCCTTATATTTCAGTCTCACATCAAAGTTACTGAAAGCAAAAGAGGGCAAGATGCTCCAAGATTGGCAGATGCAGTCACCAGCCACGAACATTATTGAGCATGTCTGGAGTAAGATGAAGGAGGAGACATTGAAGATGAATCCAAAGAATCTTGATGAGCTCTGGGAGTCCTACAAGAATGCTTTCTTTGCCATTCTAGATGACTTTATTAATAAGTTATTTGAGTCAGTGCAGAGATGTGTGGATGCAATCCTCCAAGCTCATGGGAGTCATACACAATATTAATTCTTTTTCCACTGCACCATGACTTTATATTCTATACTGTACATTATTTCTGTTAAGTGACAAGACTTTTGTCTGAGCAAAGTCAGAACTTACTGAACTTACAAATAAGCAATTATAATTATTTGTTGTTCCTAAAACTTGGATAGGCGACAAGACTTTTGTCAGAGAGTATAATATTGCTGTTTTGATTACATGTTGTCAACATTTGTAGGTTGCATTGGATAAAAGTGTATATGTAAAATTTACACTATATTGTTAAATTGACGTTTAGCTTTTGCCCACATTACTAACATTGCACACATCTTCATCACAGCTCTCAATCTCAGATATACAGTACTTCAGGCGGTCTGCTGTTTGTTTTTGTCTGTTTGTTGTTTGTTTCTTCTGTTTTAGCTTCAGCTTATGCAGCTGAGATCCATCTGACAGACAATAACAAAGGACACACAAGACTTTGACCATAAAGAGGATCTTCAAACAGACAGATCAAGCTCAGAATATGATGGTTGAAGCGTTTGAAGTACACATGGGAGAGCAACACCAATGAGGAATGGTCTGTCAGGGGGACCCACTGGATAAAAGCTACACCCGCTCCTTTATTTCTTTTCCTAAATTATGTTTCCAATACTGATGTATGTGGCAACTGCTCGATATAATCATCTACTGTATGAGTCACACAATTGTGTTCTGAAATATGTATGCAGATCCAAATGTGCATATTGATTATTTAAAGGGATAGTTTACCCAAAAATGTGTTTACTCTCCCACAAGTGGTTATAACCTTTATGAGTTTCTTTCTTCTTTTGAACAGAACATAAGATATTTTGAAGCTGAAAACTGGTAACAATTGAGATTTGTAGTAAAAATAAAAAAAGTAAAGAAAACAAATGGAAGTCAATAGTTGCAGGTTTCTGGGTTTCTTCTACATATATTATTTTGTGTTCAACAGAAGAAATGAATTCAAACAGGTTTAGAACAAGTGAAGGCAGAGTAAATGATGGCAGAATATTCAGTTTTGGGTGACCTATGCCTTTAAAGATATTAAAGAAAAAAAATCATGAACTGATTTGGCTTAAATATTTACATTCTTTTGTGAAAATTCTCCATTAAATATTGCAACTTTGGTTATACACTTATAGTTATTACATATAATCTGAAAGTGTACAGTATAAAAGGGCTCTAAGTCTGGAATTCACCCTGAATTCAGAGTAATCTTTTCTAAATTAGTAATAGTAGAAATAGTGAGTTGTCATTGTGGAAGATAGCTAAAAATGTTTGTGGAACAAAAGTGGATTAGCTATACATGAGATTCTCTATATGAGTTGAATTTCTGAACATGCTCCTCCTTAAATTTGTTAATAAATCATCATTTATGTGTTACAAACTGAACATACATGTTGTAACGCCTGGTTTTAGACCACAATAATTCATTACTATGGTGTAGGACCTCCTATTGCAGCAAATAGAGCATCAGTTCATCTTTGGAATGAATGGATACATCCTGCACAGTGGCCAGAAGGATTTTAAGCCATTCTTTTTGCAAAATAGTGGCCAGGTCACTACGTGATGCTGGTTACATTTGACGCATTGACGCACCCATCTAGGATAAGTATTGGGACATGAATGCGAAGGGGCAGCCCAAACCATCACTGATCCACCCCCATGCTTCAATCTGAGCATGCAACAGTCTTGTGGTATGCTTATTTGGGGCTTCTTCACACAGTAACTCTCTCAGATGTGGGAAAGACAATAAAGATGGCCTTATACAGATAACAATACATTTTTCACATTAAAGTTATAGTCAAATTAAGACTTATAACAGGGGTTAGAAACCTTTACACCTTTTTATTCCAGTTTTTCTAGGGCTAAGTTAGGTTTAGAGCTATCTCTGAAGAGGAGATACACTTAGGGTCAGGGAATTAGTCTGTAAAGTTGTTTCAGGGTATACAAAGAAATGTTGGTTTAAGAATGTCTTACTTGCTAATTAATGCTCTAGACAAATAGTGCTTGTCCAATTTATTAGCAACTATTTGCTATTTGCTGATATACTGTAGTACACCTCTGCTGCTGCGGCTGCTGCTCATCTAATTTATCTTTTACTGGATCCACTCCTCAGCTACCAACATGAGGACCATCTAGATCTATTTTACTGACCACGATGCTTCCTTGTGATGGTTTAAAAAATGAGCCCTACCAAAATGAACAATGGCATAACATGCAGTGTAAATGCACCTATATTGTGTCTAAAATTTATCAAGGTCAGTTAGGAATGGCTGACACCATGAGAGCAAGTGTCTTGAAAGAAGAAAATGCTGGAGCCTGAAGTTCCCACCATGTTTTCAGGCGCAATATGTGTATGGCCCCTATTGCTGGTACCCTTTTAGATTCACAGGTGCTCCATGGAATGTCACTGGACTTCTGTCCTCCAGTAGACTGTGTGTTTCTGCACATGCATATATATGCATATATATATATATATATATATATATATATATATATATATATATATTAGTGGTGGGCCGTTTTCGGCGTTAACGCGAGACTATTATCTATTATCGTGCGATAAAAAAATATCGCCGTTCATCTATTCTCTAAGTTGGGTTGGGAGCTGGGTCTGTTCTACACAAGCTATGATGACTTTTACCTTGATATTTTAGCGCAGATGTATACCTGACCGGTGAACCTTCTGACAAAAAAAAAAGTGCCCTTCTGAATCAAATCAGCAGGATGCCTGACTTTAACTTCAGTTCGGTAGTTTCACTTTAAGTCATGAACATTTCATTCATGCTGGGGTATTAGACATTTGTGTGACATATTGTGTGTGTGTGTGTGTGTGTGTGTGTGTGTGTGTGTGTGTGCGTGCGTGCGTGTGCGCGGTCCTTTACTGACAGCCGCGTGTGTGGATTTTTTTGGAAAATGTGGCAAAGTTCTACATGACGGTAATAGTTTGATTGCGGTGTTTATTTCAATAATGCCACTAATACTGTATATGCATACTCCACGTCTTAATTCCATTTTTGTTTAGTTCAGTTATGACTTTAGTCGGATTAAGGTGATCAAAAACCGCAGTTTCGAGCTTATGTAGGCCAAAATTCATGTTTAACTGAATAAACAGTTAGTAAATTCAAGTACATCTTATTGAACATAATTTATTTTCATCACAAATTATCATAGTAGAACAGTTTCTCAAGCAGTTTGTGATGCATTTTGCATACCGGAGATGAGCCCCTGGTCTAATGCGATTAGCCATTTTAACCTAGATTAAAAAAATTTATCTTTGCCCACCACCATATATATATATATCAAGAGTTCACAAGAGTTTGAGATCAGGTAGAACTCGAACTCCCCTACTGTAGTAGCTAATGAACAGATAGTGATTGCTCTTAAGAGATAACTACTTACTAGGAGCATGTCTATGGTGCTGATTTGGATTAGTCAATTAACTTAAGTTGCATGTTTTTAGACGGTGAGAGGAAACCGGGGAACCCAGGGGAATCCCACGGAGAGCACGGGGAGAACGTGTAAACTTCACAGAAACGTCTGCTGGTTTTGTTAATGACCAGAACCAAAGTCGTTCTTGCTGTGAGGCATCAGTGCTAACCACTGGGGCACTATGCCACCCGTCTAGAAAAAGGAGAAGGAGTAGGGGTGGAAAGGGAGATTTTTCAAAATGACGATGTCAGTGGTATGAAACCTAGGGCACTTAAAGTGGCCTAGGAATCATCTGATTGGTGAATAATAAATTGGATAATGCGGGGCAGCTGCCAGCAATCATAAGCACGTGATCCTCTCGAAATTATCATTCACTCATTCATTTTCTTTTCGGCTTAGTCCCTTCATTAATCTGGGGTCGCCTCAGCGGAATGAACCGGTAACTTATCCAGCACATGTTTTACGCAGCGGATGCCCAACCCATCTCTGGGAAACATCCATACATACTCATTCACACTCATACACTACGGACAATTTAGCTTACCCAATTCACCTTTACCGCATGTCTTTGGACTGTGGGGGAAACCGGAGAACCTGGAAGAAACCCACGGCGAACGCAGGGAGAACATGCAAACTCCACACAGAAACGCCAACTGACCCAACCACTACCTACTGCATCAGCGCGTCACCCTCTCTCAAAATTAATTTGTAAATAAACTTCGCATATATATATATATATATATATATATATATATATATATATATATATATATATATATATATATATATATATATATATATTATACAGTTGCTAAAATGTTTCTTGTGGAACACAGAACATATACTGGAGAACACAAAGTTGTTAAGAGCAATTGCAAAGGTTTTGAAAGAAAAGACAAAGAACTCTGTGAGATAAACGATGACCATGTTGGTGATAAACATACATTATATTAATGCTATAATATACAGTATAATTAGCTATATTAATACAATTTATATTTGTTTGTTGTCTGGAGAAAGTTGAAAATTTCACTTTGCATTACACATTCAGGGTTAATAAATAAAATGAACCATGTGGCTAACTGTAAATTTAGTGGAACAAAACCGAATCAATATCACAGATAAATGAAAATAAAGTAAAAAGCTAAAGACCATGTCAGACTGCTTTACCACTGAAATGGTAGTTTTCTGGTCTAGTGCCACTGAGGTCTTCAAAGCAGCAGATCGACAGTGATATTGATTTCCTGATTAATGCAGCGCAGTGCTATGGGCACCATGTGCTAACGGCACTGCTTTCATTTGTGCGTGATATCTGGATTGCTGAATCCACAGAATCAAAATACTCTTCATTCCCAAACTTGAGCATTATTAAAGCTTCATGAAAGATAATGGGTTAGTTTGCAGGTCACTGATAAATAAAGAGGATACACATCATCATCCACTAGTAAATAGGCATTATTTGAAATTTACATTTTGTTTAATTTGTTGAACAACAAAATCAGGTATCAAATGTTGTTTTTTACTTCACATGTGGTGCTCAAGTGATGTAGGGATAATCTAGATGGCTGATTAGGCTTATTAGCAGCCCAACACGAAACTATACTTGTACTGTAATTCATTCTGTGGCCTTGTTGTTGTTGTTTTTTTACGTTTATTAATGACTGTAATATGTAAAATTTATTTAATACATTTAATTTTTCGTTTTATTTTGCTAGTTTTTTTTGTTTTTGCATTAAAATTCCGAAAAAAATACTGTTCTAAAATAAAATATTTGAAAATGTGAATAAATATTTTACCAAGAATTTAGCTTTTATCTCTGAGTAATTTCAAAAAGAGAAAATATTGAGTAAATCCAGTGTGATCAAAATGAACATTTTTAAATTTACAACCATTTCCTGTTACAACGTGCATAGCTGACCAGCTCTAGGCATGTATTGCAGTTTTCTTTTGTCCATTTACTTCATTTTGTTTTATTTATTTAATTATAAAAGACATAGATTTTATGCTAAAAGGCACTTAATTTTAACTTTATTTAATAGTTTATATTCATGAGGCCTGGAGTTTCCCGTCAGAAAATTGGACTAACCAATAAGAATCAAGTATTCCAGAGAGCTGTGTAATAAGTCAATGCCACCCTCACAATGCTCCACTCTCTTATATGTTCTTGTCAGCTGAATGTTTGTTCTGTTTTAACATACTGATTCTGTAAAATTTTTGTTCAATGCTGATTCATTCAGGGAAGAATCCCCAGTGTTTGATGCTTGAAGCCGCACATCTATTCGGCTGCACTTTTTTGTCTGACCAAATTTAACATCCAAAATGCAGCTACCTTATATTAAGTTTCATGATTCAGTTTAAAACACACTTGGGGGTTGCCATTGTGAATGAATCCATGTTTTGAATTAATAAACAAATAATGATTCAATAGCCACTTATAGGCAAGGTTTCATTTGAAATTGTAAAATGACATAATATCACTTAGCTATATAATATAGCAAAAAAGACAAAACTTACATAGACTTTTAACTGAATTTTAGGAGCAATAACTGCATACTAAAGTCTCTATCACACAGTGAGTGTTACTCTTTATCATGTTCATTATCAAATTTATGAAATGTAAGATTATTTAAACAGGTTTTCTTAGTTTTTTTTCACATTACATCTACAGTCCTAATTTTATTTGTTGGTTTTTTTTTTATTTTTATAAATTAATCATGAAATTATTTTGGTTCCTAATACATATTTTGTTAGCTTTTGTTATTACTATTCCCTGCCTGCTGAAGTTAAAGGAATAAACACATGTGTGGGTAAAACAATATTCCACTGTCAAAGTTTATTTGCATGAAACAGAGTCCACATTGGAAAAAAAATACTTTAGTAACTTTTTAAAAATACTATAGTGTATAGTGTTTCTGGGGCGGCACGGTGGCTCAGTGCTTAGCACTGTCACCTCACAGCAAGAAGGTCTATGGTTTGAGCCAAAGCTAGTTGGTCAGTTGGCATTTCTGTGTCGAGTTTGCATGTTCTCCCCGTTTTCACATGGGTTTCCTCTGGGTGCTCCGGTTTACCCCACAAGTCCAAAGACTTGCACTATAGGTGAATTGAATAAACTAAATTGGCCATAGTGCATATGTGTGAATAGTATGGGTATTTTCCAGTGCTGGGTTGCTGCTGGAAGGGCATCCACTGCGTAAAACATGCTGAATAAGTTAGCGGTTCATTCCGCTGTGGTGACCCCTGATGAATAAAGGGTCTAAACTTAAGAAAAATAAATGAATGAATGTAGTGTTTTTGAACCTACTATAGAAAAGTATTTGCAATCCTATAGATGCTATGGCATTACAACAACTATACTAAAAAAACAGATTACCTACTGTAGTTTTCTACAACATTTTATACTACAGTTTCCTGTAGTAAAAACTAAATCACACATTTTTTACAGTTCACTATAGTTAATACTACAGTATGATGTAGTAATCATGTTGTAGTGTTGTAAATGATATACATTATACAGTACAATATGAAATATGATACAACATTATACACTTTTAGTGGTGTGTCATTTACACTGTAAATAATAAATCCATAAAATTCACGGTAAAAAAACAGCAGCTGTGGTTGCCAGTATTTTACCGTTAAAAATCTGGTACAAACCGTAAAAGTAATTTCTCATTTTTACGGTAAACTACCGTATTTTTATTAATTTATAGATGTAATATGTCTGTATTTTGAATTACCAACATCTACACATCTTTTGTTACACAGTTAGACAGGTTTACACAGCCATATGCAGGTAGTGATGAGAATGTTACATAATGAACCAATGCAGAAAAGTGTATTAATGTGTAGAAGGTGCTCAGTGTCATTCACACAGCTACTAAACACCAGTATGGTAACATGCATAAAATTAAAGTCATAAAATAAACATTGTTTATCAACATTAGATGTAACATAAATACATAAAAATATAACTGATAGGGAAACGACTAAAAAGATCCATAATAATGTCAGCAAAAGCAAAAAAATGTATGTGCCATGCAGGGAATTTTGAGAGAGTAAATTTACGGCTATTCACCGTATTTATTAAGGAAACATATTGTTAACCAGGTTACAGATTTTTGCTGTAGCATTTTTACAGTTATTTACCATTGAAATCACGGCCATTTTTTACAGTGTACAATATAGATTACTGTAGTATTATTTTCAAGTTGGATGTAACAGGAAATGCTTCATACTTTTTTGCTCCAGTGACTTTTTGACTTACAACAACTAACCCCGGACTCACCAACAACATGAGCACATTTATATAAACTGCGGCCAGTTTTGTGTAGGTTAAAGAAGACAGATTTGCAGGCAGTGTGTCGACGCCGCAGGGCTGTGATGTCTTTGAGAGAATGAATGTTAGGGTGGATGGGAGACCGTGAACTGCAAATGTTTTACATGCAGGAGTCAGAGAGGGTCTGCATAAGGATATTGATTACTGCTGGGATCACCGGGCAATGAGCATATCTCTGTCCAACAATGTAATCATCCAAACACCAATTGTAATTCACTGGATGCTAAAGCCGCATCAAAATGAGGCGCGTAATGGAGCCAGGGAGGGGGGCTGACAGAGAGGCTCAATTCATTCGCCCTCAGATGTCCTTCAGCTCATTAAAGTCTCATAATGTCTACGTTTATGCTTTCAGCTTATAATGTTAATAGGGAAACAAATACAGGTTTATTTATTGTTATATATAATATTGTGTGGGAGTGTAAACGTATAAACTTTAACGAGCTCATTTTTTTCTTTAATTTTGTATAAATTTATAAAGATTGAGAGAATGTTTTTTTTTTTTCATTATCTATGAAAATATTACACATAATTATAGCACTTTATAAAAATTGACATTATTTACATACACATACTGTAGTCAGCATTCGAAGTGAATTAAAATTGTTTTTCAAAATTGATCCTAGGACATGGGTCTCAAACTGGATTCCTGGAGGGCCGTAGCTCTGCAGTTTTGCTCCAACCTTAATAAAACAAAGCTGCTCCAACTAATCAAGGTGTTCAATTCTACTACAGACTATTAATCCAGCCTGATCTCACAATAAAAAACGTAAGTATTTTATGTTTTGTCAGTTTAGTGACTAATTCGTACAAATTCGTACAAGTTCATTCCTACGAAATTGTACGATTTTAAAAAGAAGGCGTGGCATCTAACCCCACCCCTAAACCCAACCATCATTGGGGGATGAGCAAATCGTACTAAATCGTACAAATTAGATCGTACGAATTCATACAAATTAGCCACTAAATCAAAAAGTTACGAATTGCTGTGAGATTGTGTTGTATTAATCAGGAGGTTAGAGCTAAAATCTGCAGAGTTGAGGTCCTCCAGGAATTGAGTTTGAGACCACTGTCCTAGGACAAGATTGGGTGTTGTTCAATAGTTTTAGGAAGACATTAGCTATGTTTCCACCCAAATATGTGAATTAAATTTATGCATAAAATTGTAATATCGCATATAAGACGTGTAAATAAAGCAGCGTTTCCATATGGTCAAAGAGAACAAAATCATCTCTTCCTGATGAGCTGCCGCCAAATATCAACAGAAAAAACAGGATTTGATGCCATGGGAGAAACTGCGTGAATCCTTTCTTTATTTAATAAATTACTTACATCTCAGAAGACAAATGCCTACATGCAATGAAGGTGTGGTGGCATTTAAATGCTTGAGACGTGGAGCACAGATGCTCTTGACAGTTCTGGAGGTAGTTTTTAATATAATAACACTAATACTGAAGTGGTTAAGGCATTTTAGAATGACCAAAAAACAAAATTTGGGATGCTTTACAATGTGCTCAGCCTGCTGGTTTATCCATTTACACACATTTTTATCATCACATGATCTCTTATAACAAAATCACGTGACTTTTTTAATGCGCATACATAATAAAATCTGTTTGGTAAAAGTGTTTCCATCGTAATTTATGTGCATCTTTTCTTGTCGAATAAAAAATTTATCCTACTCAGTTATTCGCATAAGTTTATTATACGCATTTTCAAAATGTATGCACATTTTGGGGTTTCCATCAACCGTTTTTATGTGCATATCCAAAATGTGCATAAAAATGGGTGGATGAAACGTAGCTATGAACGAAAGGTGATGATCCACTTCAAATGTTGACTACTGTACAAAACATTCCAAGCCTGCATTTGTCCAGAAATCATTTGGAACATGAGTCTGAATGACTTGTTCACATTTAATTGAAGAAGAAAAAAAACAGTGGCTAATGATTTAAATGTACATTTAAGGTAAAGGTATGACTGTAAATATATAATGGCACATATATATTGTCTATTTATTTTTAATTTTTTGGTGCTTTTTGTGACTTGAGATGTTTAGACCCCATTCATTTTAATTGCATAAAAAGGAGAACAAGCAGTACATTACAGAGTTTAGACCTGTTGACTAAGGATTATAACTATAAACCTTATTTTCTATATAATCTATATAAGCTTCCACACTGACACACAGTTGTGTAATAAAGGCAAAAATGCCACAAAAACTGAAAGAAACTGGCCAACAAATTCAGAAGTATTGACAAAATACTGAATGTTACATTGAAATAAATGTTTTGTCATGAAAATTTATGCTTTTAAATTTGATTCTAACTAAACAAATCTTAAAGGAATTGTTCAACAACAAAAAAAAACTCTGTCATAATTTAGTCACATTTTACTTTTTTCAAACCTTTTGTTTGGTCGAACACAAAAAACATTATTTTGAAGAAACCTGTAACCATTTACTTCCATAGTATTGTTGTTTTGTTTTGTTTTTCTGCTATTGAAGTAAATAGTTTTTCTGCTTTCTTGAAAATATTTTCAAAACGTATAGAGGTTTGAAACCATTTGTAGAGTAAATGGTGAATAAAATTTCATTTTTGTGTGAACAATCCCTTCAAATATTTCAGGGCAGATAAAAGGAGTCTTTTTTTTCAGCCATCCAATAAGGACCATAAATTTGCATTATGCAAATGTGTTACAGATCAGATCTGTTCAATAAGTGAAAAATTGCTGATGTCTTGGGATTTTTTTCTGTTAGGAATGTATTCTTTCAAGAGACAATAACTTTATTTGTTGTACACTTTTTATATTTTAAACTTACACACATTTTACATTCACTACATTAAACTGTGTTAAATGTTTCATTATTTTCTAACAGTTGGTCATAATAGTTAGATAATAAGGGCTGCACAATATATCGTTTCAGCTACGAATTTGCAATAGTCACATTGCAGGATATGTAATGTTGAGTTTGTATTGTAATTTATCACTTGCACGTGTTTTTGATGCCTGTGATTGTATAATGATTTTAAAAGCATTCAGGCACAAGAAATTGTACCATTTGTGACCTTAACTATGATTAATTTTATCGAATTATTTTTATTTTTATCATTCAGTTACTGTACTTGAATACTGTTAGACTCAGGAAATGATAAAACACTTTATTTCAATTGTATCTTTTGTGCATGAAAATACTCTCAACACATGCAAATACAGAAATACACTGCAAATAGAACAGACCAAAAGTCAAGGAAAAGTCAAGGTATTAAAACCACAAAAAATAAAAATTAAAAAAATTATTTAATCCCGTTCCTAAGGTATATGTAATGTTTTTTTTTTTTTTTTTTTTTTTTTTTTATGTTTTTTCATGTATCATGTATTGTAAAGAAATCTGTGTTTTTGAAACTAATGAAGATAGCAGAAGTCAATAATTTATTTAAATTAATTAGCCTGACATGTTTACTGTTCCAAAGTATTGTAAATGCTTCCTAAAATGGAATATATTGCGTTCAATAAAGAAAAAAATTGTTGTCTTTTACTAAGACATTTAAAAAGAGCATATTTTAGAGCAGTAATTACAATGTCATGATACCGTGAACCCATAGTATTTTTATCCAAGGTTATCATACCGTCAGAAACTTATACTAGCCCATGCCTAGCTGGGGCACCCCAAACATTTTATAAATTGTTTATTAGGTTTTAAGGAGATGCAGTCCCACTGCATAATCATCCTAATTGATCTAACATTTAAAATTCTTTCCAAATAAAGATATAAAGTCATCTGGTGAAATTTCATCTGGTATTCATATCGCAAAATAAAAAATATTGCAATATTATATCATGCAGCCCTATAGATAATAGTAAAAAAATATATATCACTTTAAATTATGTTCTGTGAGTAATTTCAGTTACATTGTTCCTCGGTGTTGTTTACAAGTATTACTTTATTTTACTTTAATTCCACATTTATATAATATGCACTTAGTATAATAATTACTATGACAGGCAAATAAGGTACTAATCCTGAACTGATCCCTAATCCTAACTTTAACCTATGTAGTTACCTTATTTTACCCAGTACATATTTAGGTAAGAATATCAATGCACATACTGTACAATAAAGTTCAACATTTATACAATTGGAATGATTATTAAAATATTATAACTCATTAGAGGTGATGAGACCTTTTCTAATTTTGCTTTAAATCGGATAAAGAATGACATGCAATTTTCAAACAATAGAAGAGTAAAAAAATGACAGAATGTAAATTTTTGGTCAAATTAATCCTCACAGACTCCAATTATCACCAGTAAATACAGAAAAGGTATTTCATTTAAACAACATTATTCAGTCTCCATGCCTATGGAATTATTTGACCTCAGAAAATGTGTGTGTGTGTGTGTGTGTGTGTGTGTGTGTATGTGTGTGTGTGTGTGTGTGTGTGTGTGTGTGTGTGTGTGTGTGTGTGTGTGTGTGTGTTTGTTGAAGGAGGGAAAAAGGAGATGCTCGCTCATCATCAGCCCAATTGATCCCTTGACAGGCATCACCTAACAACAAGTCAATCCAAAAAAGTTGCAGGCAGCGGCGGATTGTCAATACTCAATCAAGAAATGCCTTCTGGTGCTTAATGCTCCAGCTTGATCCTGGATAATAATGATATCCTGCTTCAGGTGAGGGTGAGGTGCTGAAGGTCTATCCTCACTGGGTATTCAGTATTGGTAGCAGAAATGAATCCTCCTCACCTGCACTTTCCTAAAACAAAGTGTGAACTATGTGAATAATATTTGCACAACTGCGAATTATTTTAAGTCATGGATCAGGACAGGACTTTGCACATTCAACAATGATTAAAAGGGAAAAAATGGTCATAGAACAAGAATGTAGTTATATTTTGGTAATAAGTAGCAGAAATGAACCAATATGGTGCATACAGATGCTTTTTTGGGAGGACAAAATAGACCGGTGTGTTCTCAAAGGCAGTGATTGAACTATATGCAACAACTGCTTTGTACCGCTTACCTTGTTTTTAGCTTCTGTGTGTTTTGTAGTCAAGCGAAGCTAATCGTCTTGAGCATATTGCCCCTTTTTGATGCCCAACACCAAATCAAGAAGACATTTTGCACTAAGAATCCCCTTTTTTTGTATGCTCATCAAATGGCCGTTTCAGTAAAACGGTGCCTCTGTTAGTCAGGCCTGTCAAAGAAAGGTAAACAAACCTGAAACGCAGCTGTTCAAACTCGCACAGAAATACACCAGAGAACAGAGCAAAACAAACCACCAACTCAAATGCTGTAAAGCAGAGATTGTTCTGGAAGTGCAGTCAGGTGCTCCAGCATTTGGAGATTTGGACGGGATAGGTCATTTGACGGTGCATAGCACATCATATCACTTGGATGTTATTGCGTATATGCATGATGTGTGTTTATATTTGGACTTTTTGTGGCCAATGTGCAACATTAAATGTATTTGTGTTGCCATTATTTAAAAGTAAATATGCTCATATGAAAATGCTGGTAATAATTTATTAGTATTGTTCAAAAATGATCTATTAAATTATAAAAAGAAATAAAAGTGGGTTTAAATGAGATAAAAAAGATTTTAAAAATGAATATTGGCACAGTTTCTCAACCTTGTGGTGATCATTATGAAAGCAGGGTCATCATATACTAAAACTATAAATATTAAAGTCTTTCAGCTTGTTGTCAGTATTATTCTAATTTTCACTGCTTAATTGGAAATTCAACTCATAAAAATCAGAAACACAACCAAAAATAATAAGTTAATGTATAACTAAAAAATCCATTACTATGTAATATGACTACATGTGTTTTGATCACAATCGATCCAGTGGTTGCAGATCACTGGAGAACTACAAATCTGCCACTTTATTCATTCATTGTTTTTCGGCTTAGTCCCTTTATTAATTTGGGGTAGCCACAGCGAAATGAACCACCAACTTATCCAGCATATGTTTTACGCAGCGGATGCCCTTCCAGCCGCAACCAATCACTGGGAAACATCCACACACACTCATTCACACACATACACTGGACAATTTAGCTTACCCATTCACCTATACCACATGTCTTTGGACTTGTGGGGGAAACCGAAGCACCCGGAGGAAACCTACGTGAACACGGGGAGAACATGCACACATCCACACATCCACACAGAAATGCCAGAAATGCCTACTGACCCAGCCGAGACTCGAACCTGCGACCTTCTTGCTGTGAGGCGAACGTGCTACCACTGCACTGTAAAATCTGCCACAAACTACAAATCCCATCATGCCTGGCACTCACACACCAGTTCTCAGTGTTGCCAACATAGCGACATTGTTGTTATATTTAATGATTTTTCAGACCCTCTTAGCGACAAACTTTACAAATTTTTGATGTTACTGGAGATTTTTATTCACTCTCATGTGTCCGTACTGTTCCTACTCTTGTCAATGAGCTGCGCTTGAGGCCGTTGGCCTCTCCTCCACCTCAGATCGCTTACAGGCGGCCCAGTCCTCACACAGCAGTCCCTCCCACTTGCAGCCTGAGAGGAGATCATTCCTCTCTGTACTAATGGCAAATGTTTTAGCACCACGAGTTTAAGGTATTTCCCTGGTATAGTCAAATCAATCTGTTTTTCCTTTGCTTTACATTTAACTTGAACATTAATATTTTTATTGTTCACAATCACAGAAATTTTAGTGACACCAGTTTCTGAACTTGTCTGCTTTATAATGTCTGAGTTTTCTGCAAATTCACAGCACATCTATTGTTTTCAAACGATGCATTTAATTAATATAACATGCATATATAAAGCGAAGTGCAAATACAAATACCTTTTTATGAACCTTAGGCTGTTAAACAAACAGAAACTGTTGGATGTGATGACATCATTAATATGCATGGTGAAATTCAGCGACATTTAGCAACTTTTCGAGCAGAGCTTAATGCCTTTTCATTGAAAATATTTGGCAACACTGCCAGTTCTAGATCACCCATCATCTGAAAACGTAGCCCTATGCGAGTTCTGGAAATTGCAAATTATGTAGCCAGAGCTAAGTATGGCTGCATTTCATTTTTAAAATGAACGGTACGGCGCGATATGATGCCGTTCCTTTTCACACTTACCAGCTGACCGCCTACCTCCGTGTGGACGGCTTTCCCGCTGTTATCAGTTTGGTCAGTAGCTTGACGCGTACATCGGCAGACTTGAGACGCAGAGCAGAGTTGACTGCGACAATGGGGTTTGAGTCCGGTGAATAACGGTTCCAGAAAGACAAAAAAGAATCCATAAATAAAATAAATAAGTAAATAACAGGGTGAGGATGTGGTAAAATCTGAAAACATGGTGAAAATCAGGCGAGGGCTTTTCTTTTTCTGGATTGCTTATAAAAACACTGAGGTTAGATTTAGGGAAGGGGGAGGGTGAGTATATTGGTCGGTTGGTCAGTCAGTCAGTCGACAGCAGCCTCTGTTGGATTTACGCGAGAAGAGCAGGCACGAATGGCACTCGTGAGAGAAATTTGAGACCAGAAAAAGTGTACACAGCGGCCTCTGGTGGATTCACGAAAACAAAAACTGAAAAAAAAGTACCTCCTGGGACGTATTTTGCTCTCTCCAGAGATGTATATAGTGGTACATAATCGAAATGAGCCTGGGTTGAGATCATGCTTGTTTTCACACGCACAGCTGCAGATCGTCCTTACTGGTTACTTGGACTATTTAAGCACATTCCTTGCTCATTATTGCTCCTTGTTCCCATTTTTGCTCTTTCTGGCTTTTGATTCTTGGATTGTTTTTTTTTGTGATAGTTTTCTGCCTGCCCTGACCTCTGCCTGTCTATTTCTTGTTTTTTTTGGACTGGCTTTGCTATTAATGTTTTGTTCCTGTTTTGACCCCTGCCTGCTGACCATTGTCTTAAAATAAAGCTGCACGTGGAACTCCATATCTGTTGCCACCTATCATTACAACATGCAACCTGACCTGTTAAAAAGTATATTAAATGTGTATTTTCACTTAATAAGCCATGATTAGGCGACACAATGGCGCGGTAGGTAGTGTTGTCACCTCACAGCAAGAAGGTCGCTGGTTCGAGCCTCGGCTGGGTCAGTTGGCATTTCTGTGTGAAGTCCAAAGACATGCGGTACAGGTGAATTGGGTAGGCTTAATTGTCAATAGTGTATGAGTGTGTATGGATGTTTGCCAGGGATGGATTGCAGCTGGAAGGGCATCCGCTGTGTAAAACATGTGCTGGATAAGTTGACGGTTCATTCCGCTGGGGTGAACCTGGATTAATAAAGCGACTAAGCCGAAAAGAAAATGAATGAATGTATTTTTTGCAATTCTCAAAGAAAAGTAAATTGCAGGGCATTGAAATGAACACCTGCCAAATGTGGCTGAATTTAAGCCTTTAATGCCAGTTATGCATTGTGCAGTTTTGAGTCAAATTCTATTTAAATTGGACCAAATTTCAGCTTTGTTGTGCATCACTTGTTGTGCTGTGTTTGTGCAGTGTACAGAGAGAATGGAGAGCTGTTAATTAACCTCTCCCAATCAGCAGTTGAATGGTTGGATGATTTTCTGGCATGTCACAAATTATACTGTGCCCTCGTGAGTAGAATCAGAGCTATGAACTAACCAAAAGTAAAAGTAGATACACATATACACACACACTTCAGGGTTCACAATAGTGCAATATTACTGCAGTGTTATTGCGAGATATAGATCTGTTATAAGCTAAGCTAGTTTGCTGATAACCATTAAACAAAAAAAGAGTGTTTGAAAGGTTTATTTTGTGAGTTTAGTGTGAGCAGTTAAATTGCTACTGAAAAAATAAATCAATAATTAAATAACAGTTAGCTATGAAAATGCTATTACTATCTCTTGTATTATTATTTAAAATGTGTCTCACACAGGTGAGTGGGCTTGACAAACCACCTGTAGAAAACACACTCTTTCATTTCTCTGACACTTTAAGCAACACTTGCACTAGTTTTTGCACACGTGTAGAAACACTTTTTATTCATTTATTCATTTTCCTTTGGCTCAAGGCTGATTTATACTTCTGCATCAAGCGCAATCTCCGACGCAGACTTCACACAGTCACATAGCCATCGCAGTGGCTGACGCGCACCTATCAGAAAAGATGTAGCAATGACGTGTACCACAAGCTTTGTGATTGGTCAGCTTGGTAGCTGTAATGAGTGTGGGCGGTGCTGAGAGCCGCGAGCCTGATGGAGTGAATGTTTACATTTGTCGAGTCCTATGAGGGAGCGCCAGATGGAAACTTTTGTTTTGTGTTTACCTCATGATTAATGTTGTTGCATGTCCGCCGGTTCCCGCCTCTGAATAAGCGAGTTTTAGCTTCTTGTACATTAAGTTAGTGTTCAGAAAAAACAAAACACCCATGTAGAATCTCGACGCAGAGAAACGTAAAAACCTACTGCCAGCTAGTGTTTCGGAAATGTTATTGCAGAGCAACACAAACAGCATGCAGAAGTATAAATGCACGGCTACGCACAAGACAGGCGCTGTGGGTCACAGCGATCGATTGATGCAGAAGTATAAACCAGTAGTATAAACTTGAGTCTCTATTTCAGCGGTCACCACAGTGGAATCCGGAGCACCCGGAGGAAACCCACATAAACCTGGGGAGAACATGGAAACTCCACACAGAAATGCCAACTGGCCGAGCTGGGACTCGAACCAGTGACCTTCTTCCTCTGAGGTGACACTGCTAACCTCTGAGCCACTGTGACGCCAAGAAACACTTTTCTCTCTCTTAAAATAACCTCCCAAAACACAAAAAACCACACACTCCCCGTGCACTTCATTCTCTAAGCACAAACAGTTCCTCTGTATAATTAGCACTTCTTGTGTGTGTTGCCTCTTCCTGTTGAATTGCTGAATGCCTCAAGTTGTAAGTCGCTTTGGACAAAGGTCTCTGCTAAATGTAAAAAGGAGAGCTTAAAGCATAGGTCTCAAACTGGATTCCTGGAGGGCTGCAGCTCTGCAGTTTTGCTCCAACCCTAATCAAACACAGCTGATTCAACTAATCAAGGTGTTCAAGACTACTAGAGACTATTAATCAGGTGTGAGTTGGAGATGGTTGGAGCTAAACTGTACAGAGCTGCAGCACTCCAGGAATTAAGCCTGAGACTATTGGCTTAAAGTAAAAAGAGGAGCCAAAGTCTGGTTTTGTGGGAGATGTTTATAATCTAACTTTAAGTGACAGTGATAGTATCAGCATTGAGTATTAGTTAAGTACTAACCATGCCTAATTTAAATGTTTAGAAATTTCATAAGAAATTCATAAAAGTAATATAAAAGCAAATAAATGTAATAAGTTATTGAAGCATGGTGGCTCAGTGGTTAGCACTGTCACCTGGGCGTGGAGTTTACATGTTCTTCCTGTGTTGGCGTGGGTTTCCTCTGGGTGATCCGGTTTCCCTCACAAGTCCAAAGACATGAGCTATAGGTGAATTGAATAAGCTAAATTGGCCAAAGTGTATAAGTGTGAATGAGTGTGTGTGGGGATTTCCCAGTAAAACATGCTGGAATAGATGTCGGTTCATTCTGCTGTGGTGACCTCTGATAAATAAGGGTCAATCCTAATACAGATATCGATACCAACGTTGGTATTGATATCGGATCGATAGTAGCTTGCCGAGATCAATACTTTTATTTAAATTTCATCAAATTTACGCTAAATTGCTCCTGTTTCATAAAAGAGCGGACATGTCTCTGAATACCCCGCTCCTTTTATATTTTGTATGCACCGTTGCTCCTCTCTGCTCTGCTGTTATTAGTTGTCTTTTCATCACGTGACTCAGCAGTGCCAAAGCACAAGCACTTTTGGCTGTTCTGAGATAACGGAAAGAAAGAGGAGTGCTGTATGGAGTTATTTTACTGCAGTAAACGAAAATATTGCAAACTGCGATGTTTGTAGAAAGTCTATTCGACACCATGGCAACACCACAAATCTACACAAACACATAAAACAACACGAAAAAGAGAACGCCGAGCTGCAAAAACGGAGAGAAGGGGAGGCAAATCCTCCAGACAGACCCCCAGCAATGCCAGCCCTGAAACAGAGGTCACTGGTCGAGTCGTTTTGGAGAGCAATGAATATCCAGGTAGCTAGCTACAGTGGTGAAATTAATATTTGAGTTATATAGGACATTTAGTATTATTAGTTAATGCCAATTTGAGAAAAAAAAGAATACTTGGTCATAGTTGAAATTGTTACTTTCCTTATCAGGCTGATTAAATATAGCCTGTATTCAGCACATTAAAACCTGCTATTTATATGAATTATTTTGGAATTTAAAAATATACAGTGGTGGCCAAAATTATTAGAACAGTAGTTTTTTTTTTTTATCAGCTAATAAGTCAGTTATCTTTTGCTGTAGTGTGTTAGAAAAAAAAAACATTTAAAAACACTTAAAAACATTTTTTTAGCTGGTGAAAATACAGGTGTTCTAATAATTCTGCCCACCACTGTTTACCAGAAACAAAATATGAAAATGTCTGAATATCCCTTTTGTGTTAACTGTGAAAGGGACACTATAGGATTTATATTTTGGCTACATAGGTAAGATAGGCTTTAGCCTATACTTAATTAATAATAAAAATGTTGGCCCTGACCCTGTATTTACTTGGTATCGGATTGATACCAAATTTTTCAGTATCGCTCAGCCCTATAAGGGACTAAGCCAAAATAAAATGAATGAATTATTAATAAAATAATTTAAATAGTAGCACTATTTCATTTTTTAAATAGGGTAACCCACAATTTGTAACTTATTAAATTTACAAAATAACCTTCCCAACATTGCAGACCTGTAACATAAAACAATTTGGTAAATCACCAACAACAGTGGTCGTTGATCTAGGCTTTTTTTCTATTTACTCCATCTAGAAATATGTTGTTTTTATAAAGCGCTTCTTGTGTGACAAGACCGTTTAGTGTGTTACATCTTCAGTTTCCTCTCAGCACTAAAAGGAAGTCGTTTTCATCGCACTGCAAAGTTGAACTAGACAGCCATGAATTAATTGTTGCTGCAGCGAGATGCTATTCCTAGGTAACATATTGATTGAATGGTTAAGAATGCAAACCACTAGTTACACTATGAGAGAGAGAGAGAGAGAGAGAGAGAGAGAGAGAGAGAGAGAGAGAGAGAGAGCGAGAGAGAGAGAGAGAGAGAGAGAGAGAGAGAGAGAGAGAAACATCACAGTGTACAAGAAGTGTCATTTTGATTAATAGCTCCCTCCACAGGAAAGTGTCAGCATGGCAAACCCATGAAGAACACTTCTGTGTGTCTTGTCTTCTTTTCTTTTTTACATTCTAACATTCTAGCATATAATCTGACTGAGCTAATATCAATTCATGAGTGATGGTGCAGCAGAAAGTATTATTTAGTAATACATTTCTATTGCAGTTTCTATTTCATCCAGCCAGTTATCACAAAACAACCCTCTTTAGGATGATTCAAGACTTCTACACTTTGCATCAGGATAAGGATTTATTCTGTGTTAACAACTGGCTGGATGTACATTATCACATTGTTGCAGACCCCCAACTATTGCACTGCATGAAACGTGTCATTTCCAGGAAAAAAAAAATGACAGCATGCCAAATATGCTTTACTATCAATCATCAGCTAAGTGTGAACTCTTATATTAAGTCACACACACACCCCCACAGACACACACACTTTAAGGCCCAATCCCAATTCTACCCCTTAGCCCAATTCTACCCCTTAGGTAGGTGTGTTCCAATTAAGGAGTAAGGAGATGTAAGGAGATGCACAAATTTGTACTTTTTGTCATTATTACAAATTTTTACAACAAACAAGCACATGTTTTAATACATTCATGACAGCATTCGTGTTTTGCAATCATGATTAAAAAACATTAACAACGCTAAAATAAAAAAATTTCATCTCATATGAAGTACGAGATCGCAATAACATATTGCATGATGATAGTGCAGGTGTAGTAGTGCTGTCGCATTTCTTAGGGGTACATTTTGAAGCCCTTCCTGTTTCAAATGTGAAGAGGAAGGGGTACAAAAATAGAATTGGGATTAGGGTTGGGTACCGTTTGGGATTATTTCGATACCGGTGCTAAATCGATACTTTTAAAACGGTACCGGCGCCAAAACGGTGCCTGAACCGATAATTTTCAGCCACAAATTTATTTGACAAAAAAATATTTTAATCGTTATAACAAATTTAAAGTAAACATCAATTCATATTTTACATATTTGAATTGCATTAATATATTTCTTTTGATAATTTGTTTGTTAGCATGAATGCAAGCTTTGCATCATGATGTTAACATTACATTAGCTTACTAATAACCTGTAGAAAGGCTGTCATCAAAATCAGGGAACATCTTTTTTCTGAGTTTGGGGCTTGTGACTACTTTTACATGGACATCAGTGATCTAATGATTTGCCTTAATCTGAAAGAGACAATAATATGATTCAAGTGTTTACATGAGTTGCATTTTGAATGTTACATATTTGTACCTCACTTTGTTTATCCCATTTTCCATTATTCTCAATAAACTCACTAGACTGCATGTGGATCCTTATCCAACATAGACATAACACCATCACTTACAAGCAACCTGTAGCCGATTGTGAACGTCAACAAGGACAATAACAAGGGCATATGCATGTCTTCATAAACCACATTGCCATACAGTACCACATCACACTCATGTAATTTAAGATAATTGTTGTCCTTGTAAACCACATAAACATGTACACAAACACTCACACAAGTTGTTTTCACACCTTTTCCAAAACAACAGTAAAGGATGGTGTCAAATTTGCTGTCACGTCTTCTGCAGCTCTTTGTCAAACCATATGTGATGATGACTGAAAGGTATGCAGCCTTTTATATGTAGTTCAGCTAATTTGCTGACAGTAAATCGTTCTCTTACAATACAGTAGGTGCATCACATTGCTCACACAACATGACTTTACGCAAATTAGTGAATAAACTGATTTGTAATTAAAATGCTAGCACTGACCTTGACAATATCACTGAATCTGTTTACAGTACAGTAATATTTAACCCTTGTGTGTGTGTTTTTTTTTTAAATAAACTCCAGGGTGATGTTATGGTTTAATTTGGCCACAACTTCCTCTGCGTTTCAGAAAATGGAATGATTTTTGGTGACAAATCTTATTTTGAAACATATTTTGGGAAAATACTTTGAAAATGCTCGAAAATTTAACAATGAACTCAAATTTACCAACCTTTATGTTTGTGGCTGTTTTGCCCCATTGACTTCATTATAATGACTTTTTTTATTATTATAAAGATCAAAATTAGCTCTCAGCTCTCAGAACATAGTAAACATAGTAAGTGTATTTATGCACAGACACTATAGTCTGCTGTTTTACCACAAAGAACTCCATAATAAAGCCAGAAACTTTTTGGCCTATCTAAAGGGTTAATGCTGCCAACCGATGATCAACAGTAAAATCACACATTTTACCTCTTCCCAACAAGAAAACCACCAACAACAGGGAATGCATGATTATATGCTGTCATAACTTTGCAATCAAAAAATGGGTCACAGTTTATTTTGTCCGTTTGTTGAATTTAAGTTACATTGCATCTACATGCCAACTAATTCTTTTTAGATTATACGTAGACTGTTAGGTTGGAGTTAGGGTTGGGGTTAGACTTAGTGTAAGTTGACATGTACTTGCTAAAAGTCTGTTGTTAAATGTCTGTTGAAAGAGCAGGATCAGCAGATATTAAGCAGACAGTCTACTAATACTCAAATGGACCATCAAAATAAAGTGTTACCTAAAATGTTTATTATAATGGAAGTCAATGGCGCAAAAACAGCCAAGAACATAACGAAAGGGTGGTGAATTTGAACAGTACACAAGGGTTAAACGATATTGTTAAATATTTAAATCCAACCTGCTAAATTAAAGCAAGTTCAATGGTCCATGCTGGTTTACAAATGGTTTACTACTAATAAACCACTATGTTCTCTGTGAACATCCTACTAGTAAGAATCCATTTAGTCAGTTACAACAGCAAAAAAAAAAAAAATTTAAAATAAAAAAGGAAAAAGCTTTAGCACACTTGGGCGTGAGAAATGAGTCATATTTACTTTGCACGTTAAAACAGAAAGATGCGTCTAGATCTAAGACATTTCCTGCCTTTTTCCCCCCTCCCTATGATGTATTTCCATGTGATCCCATGATTCCTGATGGCAAGCTGGAGTGTGTGTTCATCTCATCGGGGAGCAGCGCTGTGTCATCTTTGTGGGATGAGATCAGAGCTCGGCCTCTGCAGCGCTGATGCTGCTTCATCTCCTCACCCAGGTGGCATTAACATCAAGCAGATCCCGGAGAAGAGATGGCCTGCAGACGGAAGCTATACGCTCATCTGCTGCTCAGGAAGCTATTGATTCTGAAGCTCTGTGTGGTTAATGAGAAACACGATCGCTTATTCTCTTTGTGTGCCATTGCCATCTTTTCTGTTAAGATGATTTTTTGGATTTCTGGTGCAGAATCAGCACTTAGTTGCGATGAGATTGAAGTAGCGATGGATATTTTATTCAGAAACATGATGTACATCTGAGTGAAAAGTTGAGTCGGGAGTTAGTTTTATTGATTTGATATTGACTGACTGGAGGCAGATCTGAATATAGGCATGTAGTTGTTTAAATCTGCATCTATGTAAATGTTTATACATTCCAAGGATGATAACTAAAATGATACAGATATCAATCATTTTAAACTCAAAAGGATTAGCACTTTTCAATACAGGTGCGCTAATATGCATTGAATAATGCTTAACTCTGTGGTGCTTAACCCTGTTCCTGGAGATCTATCTTCCTACATAGTTTAGCTCCATTCCTTATCAAACACACCTGAACCAATTAATTAGGATCTGAACAGCACTTAATAATTAAAGGCAGGTGTGTTTGATATGGGTTCGAACTGAAATCTGCAGGAAGGTAGATCTCCAGGAATGGGGTTGAGTACCTCTGGCTTAACTAATGCACAGATAAGCATGGGTTAATGCTAACATAGACTCATTCTGAAAACGTAGCTCTATATACATTTCTGAAGATTACTATATATGTAGCCAGAAGAACATATGGCTGCATTTCATCTTTAAAAGAAATGCTATGAGGCGGTATGACGGCGTTCCTTTTCGCGCTCACTAACTAACTGCTTACCTCCATGTGGACGGCTTTCAAGCTTTTACCAGTTTGTCCAGTGGCTCAACACGTATGTCAGATTTGAGATGCAGAGCATAGTTAACCGTAATGATGGGCTTCAAGTCCAGTGAAGAACGGATCCAGAAAGCAGGTAAGACAAAAACAAAAGCCAAAAACAAACAATCAAATAACAGAGTGAAAATGTGGTAAAATCTGAAAACATGATAAAAATCCGGCTACTGCGTGGACTTTTCATTTTCTTGCTTTTGAAAACACTGTTGGTTGGGTTTAGGGAAGTGGGTGAGCGCTGGTCCATCTGTGGTTTTTAAAACACCATTGGTCGGGTTTAGGGAAGGGGTGGATGGGTGTGTCTGTCGGTCACTCAGTCAGTCGACAGTGGCCTCCGGTGGATTTACGCAAAAAGAGCAGATGCAAATGGCACTCGCGAGAGAAATTTGGTATCTCAAAAACATGCACAGCGGCCTCTGGCGGATTCGCGAAAAACAAAAACTGCAAAAACGTAGCTCCTGGGACGTATTTGGTGCTCTCCAGAAATTTATATTGGGGTACGTAATCAGAATAAGCCTGGGTTGGTTAATACAGAGTTTCTCAATCTTGGTCATCGCACTGCACATTACATATGCTTTTCTTTTGAGGTCAGAAATTTGTTCTAATTTAACAAGTGCCCTGCAAAGTGGACTCCAGAGGGTATTCCACAATGATTTCAGTTTAAAGGGCACTTGAACTGTATGTTTGATTCCAATGTCAATTTAGTGTGTGATTTGTGAATTTATGTTGTATTTACTTACAGATGATGTCACACGAGGGCTCGCAAAATTTTTAAATCCCTGCTAGCCTTCGGGCAGGCACTCTTCAGTTTTTAGTACCCTGAATATAAAATTAAGTAGTAAATGTAAGTATATTAAATTAAAACATATTTAAAAAATTATAATAATACATTTTATATATATATATATAATGGCATTTGTTATGTTTATTTTTAAAATAACCAAAATATTATTTAACATTTTTATTTGATTCATATATTTTTTTAAATAACCAAAGTAAACATTGTTTCAGGTTATTTTTTGCCAATTATAAAAACTTGAATGTTACAGAGTAGATATTTTTTAAATTATAACAATAATATACAAGTATTTTGAATGTTCCCTCATGGTTATTTTTTGGTTATTTAATATATATAACTAAGTTGCTACTATCTGTAAAATCCAAATGATTTTAGTTCTGAGATGCATCACAGAAGACACTTACATAGATAGTTTACCCAAATTCTGTCATTATTTACTCATGCTTTACAATTCAGACCTGTTTGTGTTTCTTTCTTTTTTGGTAAACATTCATTCATTTTTTCATTCATTTTATTTTCGGCTTAATCCCTTTATTAATCTGGGATCGCCACAGCAGAATGAACCGCCAACTTATCCAGCATATGTTTTACGCAGCAAATGTCCTTCCAGCTGCTACCCATCACTGGGAAACATCCATATACGCACATACACTACGAACGATTTAGCTGACCCAAATCACCCATACTACATGTTTTTGGACTTGTGGGGGAAAATCAGAGCACCAGGAAGACACCCACACAAACACGGCATTCGTGCTACCCACTGCACCACAGTGCAGCCCTTTGGTAAACATATAAGAAGATATTTTTAAAAATAATAAATAAATAGTGAGTGCATTTTTCATTTTTGGGTAACTGCCCCTTTAACTATCCCTTTAAATGTGTTTTTTAAAAACAAATGGACATTCCTTTTACAGGCTGACTGCCTTTGTCAAATCTGTTGTGTAAATCTGTGGACAAATGTTTTGTGAAATAAAGTGAAATAAAGGTTACTTGTGCTCAGATAGAGGACAATGAAGGAAAAGGGGGCTAGGGAAGAATGCACACTGCTTAGGAATGTGTCAGTCAGAACACAATTCATGCATGAAGCTGGTTATCTAAATCAGCTGGGTTAAATAAGGGAGACGTGCAAAATATGCAGATCAGTGGGGTGTGAGGACCAGGGCTGAGAAACACTGAGCTAATGTATAGCTCATAGAAAACAAAACCATTTATTATTGACTACTGCATGAAGAACAAATCACCATTCTATATGATTCATACACCAAGGAATCAATAAATTGTTAATAGTTAAGTGTGTTCAATGTATTAATTCCTTAATTACATATAGTATTAACTAATAGTGTAAATTAATTTGTTAATTTACACAGCAGGTCAAAGCCATGCACATCAACTATTCTATTTTAAAGGTAATTTTCACAACAATACCACAGTATAGTCAACCTAGTGCTGTGCTTGTTTCTGTCAGTTTTCAGATTTTTGATACAATAACCTACGCTGCAATGTGGGATTCGCTGGCCGTTTGCTATTAAAGAAAGGTGCAGCAGGGATTATTATGTATGGAACTTTGTCAGACTTTGACAGGGACTTTGTCAGTAACTGTTGTAGTTCACATGGACCAGTTTCTTCTTCCTCTTTATCATAACATGTGTAAGAGTCTAAATTATGTCCAAAACATGTATTTTTTTCACCAAAGAAGGCTCACACAAATTCCAAAGGCAGATACTGATTAAATCAGGGCCTAGTGTGTGGACTTGAATGTCTCAGCATTTTGGGCATTAGTCACATGGTCAAGAAAGATACAAAATAGCTGGTAAACTTTGCTCTGCCTCTTTTCCTGGCCTGTCTTTTCTTGGTCTGCGCTCTCCTGCTCTGCCTCTGCCATCTTCTCTGCCTCTTTGAGGCCTACTTGCTCTCTTTGTCTCTCCCTCCCCCTGTCTCTCCTTCTACTTCTGGTAACCTTATTTTAATTTAAACTGGGTACAATTATTATAATATGTTTTTATCATTTCAGACTTTATCATTTCATACAGTTATTTGTAATTAATTCAGTTGTAACCATAGAGAATTTTTGTTATTAAATCATTTCATTTTCAAGTGTTTGTGAATTACTGTTGATTTAATATCAACACTTAAATGCTCCATATTGCAATCCAATACAATCACATAATACCAACGCTCTCCCACATTTTTAGCTATTAATACTGCCCTTATTTCTGTTTTTGGTATGAAATTGCAGAAGAATGGTTTGACTAGAAATGTAATTTTTTACCATCATGCTGATCACATTTTAGTCATTCAGCTACAGTTCGAACCGCTGTGATTTAAACCCATTCTTACACATGTAGATGTAATTAAAAGTGTTGCCTCATTCTCTGTAGTTAGCAAAATATGTGTTTAATAGGGTGTTGTAACTTGTAATCTTGTACTGTATCTCTCAAATTAAATCTCTATGGGGCTGTACACATATTGCGTCCAACACCACGTTGAAAACGTGATGCATGCTTCTTCCTTTACCAGTTTAAATGCGTTTCTTAACTCGCTATCCTCTACCGTTTGCCTTTACTATGGCTACCAGCAGCTGTTCCTCACATGCGCGGTGCAGTCATTTTTCAAAATAGTTCAACTATTAGGGTTCAACTAGTTCAACTAGTTATGTTTAAGAGTAGAGTTATATGCTGATGTTTAATTGCATTGCTTTATTGCAGTCCTACTGTGGGCTCACACATATACCCTGCACTCTGACTACTTCATAGGTGTGCTGGGTGTTTCTCTCTGTCTTGTGCTGAACCCAGTGGACCAATCACAACAGACTGGGTCATCGGACCAATCACAGCAGATTAGCCTCATGCTAGGAGTGGTTTGGGAACAAATTAATTGCTTAACAATTCATATGGGAGTTGTTGGGATAATTAGGTAAAAACAAAATGCATATTATAAGACAATGAAAGTGTTTTTTGACCTTGCATGCATATCAGTCTGTTGTTAGAAACACCCAAAACCAAAATATGACCTTTTATAATACATAATAGGGGTTCTATAAAAATATCCCAGTGTTGTTTGCATTAGCAATCTACTGCACAGCACATTTTCAGATACCCCCTTCTCCACCCCAGCTCCACCTGTGTATAGATCTGCTACAAGTTTATGCATGTTGTGTTTGCAGCAGCAGTGTGTTATTCTCATGCCACATGTCTAAATGAATATACCGGTCTTAGCAAACCTACACACAAGACCACACACATCAACATTGCCATACACATATTTATTGCCATACTACATTTCTCAGATTTATTTCTATTATTATTTTGTACAAATGCATTTTTATAATATCTACAAATGTATGTGTAAAATTTATTGTTGGGCCACTGAGCCACTGAGATTTCAAAATGCTCTGAAACAGATATAACCTAAGGAAGCCTAGTTTACAAAAATCACATGACCATAGCAATCTGACACACACTTCAAAACACTGATCTGAACCAAAATATTTGCATTGCTACAAAAGCAGCTACTGTAGTAGCAACTAGTTCTTCATCATACAGATGTGGCCACTGAGAATGCACGAGTGAATGAACAATACCACATGTGACGTGCAGCATTCCACACTGTAACACAGAGTGCTCTAACACAAAAGACATTGACCAGCAGGGGGCAGTTATGTAACATAGTGAACATACTAAACTGATAATAAATAGGCTAATTGTGATTGTCTCATCAATAATATTATCAAGTTTTTTATGATGGTTTGTTCACTGAAAAATAATTTTTCAAAATGTTGTGGATCAACTGAAAACGTAGCTTTGACTACAATGTGAATGCCACTTTTGAATGCAATTTAAGTGTTATTTTATTAGAAGAATAAAAATAAAGAATAAAAATAACTCTAAAATCTCACAAAATTTTTTAGGAAAAGAATTTAGTCTCGAATTATTTCCTGCAAGTTTTTTTTTCATAATTTCATTAATTTCATATTTTTTTCTCTTTTTCAAAACCTCCTTCAAATTATAATTATGTTTTTAAAAACTTTCAAATATTAATTTTAATTTAAAATAAATTAATATCTGTGGACCTTTTACCAACTTAGTGTTTTAGTCCAAAGAAATAACAATTTACAATAAACAAATTTCTTTTAATCAAAGAAAGAGGCTATTTAATAAAATGTTCAAATTGAAGAAATTATTCCACTATTGGTGTCTTCTCAGAAAATCAATAGTCATTATCACGATGTTACTGCATTGTGACCCAAAAAACATCCAGGACTCACCTGATGCTGATGTGCATTATTTAAAAGATGGCTGAGGAGAATAAATAGACTGAATGCATGACAAGCCACTCCAATCTGAAGCCTGTAATAGGCCCCTAGTGGCTTTACCTAGCAGAGAAGATTTGCTCTGCTTACCCTTCCCAGCTCTGATAACATGCTGTTTTCAAAAACTTGACCTTGGGCGCTCAGGCGTAACCAGTCAAATCGCAGTGCTTCAGTCCAGTTGGGTAACGTTTTATCTCAGGATGAGCCTGTAATAAATATTTGAAATGTTGTGGGGACCGCAGTCCAGACTGTTTCGGCTGTCTGATATGGTTTTGTGAGTGTTTGTTGCTGAATACCACTAGTTCAGCTTGTTTTATAATGGACATAGGCATAAAGTAGGGATGCATATATGACTAAAGAGCATTGCAGAGCCTTCGGGATATGCAATTGTCCTGTTTTAATTACTTTTAAATTGCAAAGAGACATGCTGTGATAATGGCAGATAAAATCTAATGGGATACATCTAGTAATTTATCCATTAAAATAGGTGCACGGTCATTCTGACGATGTAATCACTGTAAAGTAATATTATTTAAACATGCCATTTGTCATTTAAATTATTATTACATGTGTGCTTGGAGCAAACATGCTCTTTTAAGTTTACCATATTCACCCATTATAAGTGTAGTTTATCAAACAATTAAGTTTATACTAAAGGTTATTAAAGTGGAAAGGTGCAGGTTACAAAGCATTTTTATTTTTACTTATTTATTTAAATTTAAACCAAAATATGCCAACATAACAGGCTTTTACCACTTTTCATGTGATTTTTCATATATATTCATACAGAACAACTAGTTACTAGATACTAGTACAACTAGATACTGTACTAATGTTTATTATTTTGTATGTGTGCAATTCTAGAATTCAAGGGTAATGAGGTATGTCTGCACTCATTAGTTTTGTCAGATTTACTAAATTTTCCTTATAGCAAGTCTTTAGTCATTCTCAAGAAATAGCTAAAGATCTTTTTCATCTGCAATTGGCCTTCTGTTCTATCTATCTGTCTATTCTGTTCTAAGAATGTATTTTATTTTCTACTGCATGGATAAGAAAATGCTCTGGTCTTTTGGCACTTCAAATTCTATTTCTTTTTGTTTATTTAAATGCTCTGATTTTATAATACTGACACTCTCTTCTCTGTCCATGTTTTATATATTTATATAAAAATGCTTTTTGAACTTTTAACAACAATTTATTTATTTAATTATTTATTTAATTATTTATTTTTCTGAGAAAATATATCTCACCTTCCAGCAATTAAACTCTGTAAAATACTGCTCATGAAGATTCCATGAACAGTGTTCTGCAAGTTACATCCAAACTCTAATACATTACAGTTTAATCGTTATCGTTATTTAAAAGTAATCCTGTATACAATAATACTGTCTCTAACGGTGTTACATTACTTCTGTATTACCTCTGAGCTACTTTTACTAAAATAATAGTAGTAATTAAAGGCAAAAAAAGTCTGATTTTTCTAATAATTAAAAAAAACAACAACAACCAAGAACGGTGTTATATATTTTGCTGTCTTGTGTACTTGAATTGTTGGGTACTTAGTTATAAATTAAGACATGATCCATTAATATTATTGTAACGGAGGCCAGCTAGTGACGTGCTATGCAGGAAACCTTCACTCCTCTGACCTTAAAAGGTGCTCTAGCGACAAACGCTAAAGGCCATGGTCTTTAGCCTCCTTTTTAGAGCAACCTATTGCCATGCAAAGAATCGTCGGTTCGATCCCAGCTCAGACTGGGTTGGGTACAGTAGGACCGGTGGGTTACATGTGGGGACTTGTCCGGGATGGGAGTGAGGTTTAGGGGGTAAGTGTAGCAGAGGCCAGCTAGCAAAGTGCTTTGCAGGTAAACCTCACTCCTCTGACCTCAAAAGGTGCTCTAGCGACCATCACTAGAGGTCATGGTCTTTAGCCTCCTTGTTAGAACAACCTACTCCCATGCAAATAATCGCTGGTTTGATCCCAGCTCAGACTGGGTTGGGTACAGTAGGAGCGGTGGGTTACACGCGGGGGCTTGTCCGGGATGGGAGTGAGGTTTAGGGGGTAAGTGTAACAGAGGCCAGCTAGAAAAGTGCTATACAGGTAAACCTCACTCCTCTGACCTCAAAAGATGCTCTAGCGACCAATGCTAGAGGCCATGGTCTTTAGCCTCCTTGTTAGAGCAACCTATTCCCATGCAAAAAAATCACCGGTTCGATACCAGCTCAGATCAGGTTGGGTACAGTAGGTGGGTAACATTATTATTATTAATTTATTTATTTTCCATTTATGTGAAAAAGGGGGGAAATGGTAGGGGTGTCAAAATGAATTGGTTCTTCTGTGCACCGCAATGCAGATGCGGACAATTTGGTTCTGTAATAATCATAACCGGTTATTATGTACTGACATCATTTATCTCATATACGCTATGTCGCGGTAGCTTACTATGGCGAAGGAGGCGAGCGCGTGTATTTACAACGTTCCTACTACTTAAAAATGCAGAAACTGTGCACAATTTCACTGCGTGTGTGTTTGCTGGACAGTCTTTCACTGACACTTACAGCAGAGGCCCCTAATATACTGCGATTGAGAGAATGAATGTAAACTCCATTTCTCTCTCTCTCTCTCACTGTGGCCCATTTGACCTGCTGGCGTGACCTTTCCTCTCCTCTCAGCTATTACAGCGATACTTCTGGATACAGACACTATAGCGCGTGTCTGCAGAGTTTTCTCCACCGTGTCTATCATGGATCAGCTGTGATCGCCGCTGCCGTTTATCAGTGTCACTCATCTGTGAAGAGCGCCAGCGTCAATCGCAGCCTTTTCTGTTGAGCGTGTGACCAAGACAAGGCTCAGAGAGCGTGCAGGATATTTATATTTGTTTATTTGCTATAAATGCTCGTGTTGTTTAAAGGACTGTTTGTATTAAAGGAAAAAATTGTATTACAAATATAAATATATTTATACATTTTAATACAAGAATTGTTGTGCTGTGAAGAAAATATAAAGCTTTATATGGAAAGCACTGTCAATGCACCGTGATGCACCGAAATATCGCACCGAATCGATGGCATGATAATCGTAACCGAACTGAACTGTGAGACCAGTGTAGGTTCACACCTCTAGGAAATGGTCAGGCTTAACGACCAGGAAAAATGTGGATCCCATGGCCAAACCAGTTGAAATATAGATCTATCTGTCTGTATGTATGTATGTCTGCCTGTCTGACACACTTGCAACCCACACATTAGCTCATCATCCATAATGAACATGATTTCTGCCCAATTTTCATGGGACATGATGACAACAACTCCAATGATTCCACAGTCACTCACGGTGAAAACACTTACTCCTCAAACTACACCTTTGTTTGTTTTCAACATGTGCCAATTAGTTAACTTAAGAAAACGTAATATGTTTCCATCAATAGCTTACAGTCTTGCTGTCTTTTTACTTTGAATAATTACATTTTAGATTAAAATAGTGTTGTAACTCACATCATTCAACACTTACAATATTCCAGCAGTAATGCTTCACACTACTGTGCAGCAACAAAAAGCTACTGTAATGCATTATTTTTAATATGTTACTCCCAACCCTTTACATAAAGGCAGTTGCCAAATGATTAAATGTAATGTACTCAGTATACACACACAAATAATTTTACTGGATTTGCTCCTGTGTATGCGTATCACTCTTTACAATGTTTACTGGCTTGTGTGTGTGTGTGTGCGTGTGCGTGTGTGTGTGTGTGTAGCCTAATTAAGCACTAAAAGGTGAGCTAACAACTGAATTTAGATGAAGTGTTTATGGCCATTGAACATTTGAAGCTTTATTTTTAAGGAGATCATTATGCAGATCACGAAATACTTGAAGAAATCTTTTTTTTTGTTTGTCTTTGAAGGCAGGCCACAATTCCCCTTTTAAAGAGTATAAATAAATAATAGAAATAATGAATGCGCTAATGGATAAACAGCCCATAAATAAATACATTTTCATACTGGGTCGAAGAAAAGATGATAGACAGGTAGGATACTTGTTCAAAGTGTTTCTGTCTTTTGGGGAAGTTGCGGAGATGCAGTTTCCCTGACAACAACTCACTCATAAATTATTGTGGAACTCCATCAATCTGTCAAGGCGTCGTATTGGAAATGGTATCTTTTTTAACATAAGATTTTCAAAAGCATCTCATTATGAGCCAAATTATCATATCTGTCATATGTCTAGCCCGATAGCTCAGCTCTTTAGATATTCTGAATAATTTCCCTCATTGTATAATGGAGAAACACACAGCATATTTTGATCAGATATGCCAGTCGGTGAACCGATGGCACATGCAGCACCGCACACAAACATAAATGTACTGTAGAATCCAAATATAGTCCACAGTCCCCAAAGTAAAAACACAAAGATTATGATGAAATCACTTTTTTTTTTGTCCTGTGCAAGGAAATAAGTGAGCCGCATTTGGCTTAATTTCTTGTAGGTGTGCTGGAGTCATTGTGCGTTTTCATTAAAACCTGTGTCATCTCCCACTTACCCCCTCTTTCTTCTTCAGCTCACCCTGCTGTAACCATATGGACCCCATACAGAGACCCATTACACTGGGAGAGTGAATTAACTTCCAGAAGCGAGAGAAAGAGAGAGAGTCGAGTGTTTTTTGCAGCATGCTCACAATCAGCTTTCAATAATGTGCAAGCTTTGCTGAGATTTCACAAACCGATTTATTTCCCATGTGAAGAGAATATTTAAGACGCACCATTTA
The DNA here is from genome assembly GCF_903798145.1 of Danio aesculapii. Classification (NCBI taxonomy): domain Eukaryota; kingdom Metazoa; phylum Chordata; class Actinopteri; order Cypriniformes; family Danionidae; genus Danio; species Danio aesculapii. Next base: position 19,310,950 of record NC_079436.1, on the reverse strand, counting down.
CAAAGATGGCGATAACACATTGAGGTAAAGGCTAACAGCAGTTATATAATACAACAAGATGTACTTCTTTTATCTTTGTAAATTGGCAAATCTAATTACCGTTATGCTTAAAGGTATAATTCACGCTGTAATTAAAATTTGCTGTTAATGTACTCCCCCTCAGGCCATACAAGATGTAGCTTTTTTCCCCTAGTAACACATTTTAGCTGAAACTGTCACAAAATACATGTACAAGTCAAAGTCTACTAGCATATTGAGGGTCGTGAGAAAAATATACAGGCAAAACCGAATTAATACTTGTGTCTTCTATAGATGTCTTATAATTGTAAAAAGATTGCTCTATGCAACACTTAAAGATCTCGTCAAATTAAAATAAAGTTTTTTGGAACAATCAATAAGTTAGTTTTAAGGATGTCTATGAGCTAATGTGCTCCAAGACAGTGACAAAATTCACGTTTAGAGAATATAAACCTGAAACACCCAAAGCTTGCAGTTTGTCACTTCTGCCTAAATGGATCAACAATTTTTTTTTTTCGTGTCACCTTGCACTTCAGTTTCTCATTAAATCTCATGCTCTCTAGTAGCTGACTTTCTGCTCCCTTTAAAACGCTTCTCATTTGCTTTTCAAGACAGTGATCTCAACCAAACTGACAGAGCTGTTAGGAAAATAAAACGCCATTGGCTGTTTTTTAAAAAGGGGCGGATCTACTTTCTGTCCCATACTTTCTTTGTGTTTCAGTTGAGATTACATCAAATTTCGAATAAAAACTGCACATTTCAACTTCATGGGACCTTTAAAGTCTGTGACTGCGTCTGAAACTGCCTATTACTCAGTAGGTACTGCATTTGAATTTAAATGTTGCCTACTATTATTTGATTTTAAAAGTACATTCTACACAGTATGAATGTTTCAGTCCACATGAAAAGGAAGTATCGGTTGACTGAAACCAAAACTTTTTGAAAACTCCGACCAGGGGTGCGTTTCCCAAAACCATCGTTAGCCAACTAAGGTCGCAAGTTCCGTCGTTACAAACATAGTTTGTTGATTTGCAGTTTCCTAAATATGTCGCTCCAACGAACATTCGCAAACTGCGTCGCATACTTGAGCACTCGCAACTATACCTCTGGAGCTGTAGTTTGAAACATAGTTCCTAGTAGCTGTGTTCTATTCCCACTTATCCCCCCTATGCCCTATTCATTTAGAACATTCTAACATTCAAAGTTGGAATTATGAAAAGTAAAAAAGCATAAAAGTCATCTCTTCTAGATGTAATTTGTTTCTAACTATTTTTACAGTTTAGTTTTAGCGATCTTCATGTTCGCACACTTGTGCTCCCTTCGCAGTGCACTTTAAAAACATTGATGTCATTTTGAACACAGCCTCATGGTGAAAGCTATAGGTGACCTATTATTTAAAAGTGGAATGTATGTTACGTCTCCAAATCTAGTGAAAACAAAATTCTTTTAATTTAAAGTGGATTATTTATTAAGTATCTGTACTGTATATGACATGGGTCTGCTGGTTAGAACTTTCTGCTGTGGTTTACAAGTGTCAAATTGTAAAAGTAGACTTAAAAAAATAAATAAATAAACAATATCCTACTTTAATAATAATAATAATAATCATCATCATCATCATAATTATTAATATTCTTATTAAAGTATTCTTTTTTTATTTCTAATACATATTAAGAAAAATTTCATTTCTAGATAAACCGCCTCATTATTTATTTATTTATATATGATATTAGAATACGTGTTAGATTTTGTAAGTAATTTCATGTTTTAGAATATTATGTGTCATTCTCAATAATAATTGTAAAGCAAACACAGGCTCTATATGTGCCATATATTTCAGTTAATATGGAAAGCGAGTGCATGTTTTTAGCAAATCTATTGTTAGACTTTATTTTAAATTTATGTTTTTGTAAAACAATATAATCTGCACAAAGAAATTATGGGATTCTTCCCTAAAGAAGTAGTTACTCCACCCCGTTTAGAGCATCATTATGGGCATTTTACATTATAACTAACATGGTTCAAGCGATGGATCTGTGACAGAGAAACTATGCGTTTTGGGAAACATTCGTCACTACATCGTTCTTTTCCCAGATGATGCATCGTACTATGATAGTTCAGCCACGAATTGCGTCGTTGTTTGGGAAATGCACCCCAGCGTGAAGATTTTCCAAAACTTCAGATACGGTGGTTTGTGTTTCAGGTTAATCTTCCTCTTGTTCTCACGTTTGGATTGAATTGTATGAAATTTACTCTGGAAAGTACCCCATTTGGTGTGAACCCAGCATTAAAGTGTCATTATCTCCACCTTTTGGTTTGCCGTACCTTTAGCATGAATTTTTGTACAATGTGTTTTTGCATTTTCATGTGGATAGAAATTTTTAATAAATAAAAACAGAGAATGCGTCACAGTGGCGCAATGGGTAGCATGATCACCTCACAGCAAGAAGGTCGCTGGTTCGAGCCCCAGCTGGTTCAGTTGTCATTTCTGAGTAGAGTTTGCATATTCTCCCCATGTTGGCGTAAGTTTCTTCTGGGTGATCCGGTTTCTCCCAAAGTCCAAAGACATGCGGTATAGGTGAATTGAATAAGCTAAATTGACCATAATGTATGTGTGTGAATGCAAGTGTGTGTGGGTGTTTCCCAGTGTTGGGTTGTGGCTGGAAGGGCATCATAAACATTTTTTGGATAAGTTGGCATTTCATTTCGCTGTGGCAACCCCTGATTAATAAAGGGACTAAGCCAAAAAGAAAACAAATGAATAAAAAACGGAGAAAACTACAATATTGTAAACCTTCCCCCACTTACCATTAAACACCACCTGCAACCCATCAGCAGACAGTCCCATAAACGGAGATGGAGAAAAAGGAGGTGAAAAGAAAAAGGAGGTGATGGAGAAAAAGCAGGTATGCCGCTGTGCTTCCTTTCCTGTTGTAGACACTCCATTGATCAGCCCACCATTCCATTCACAGAAACTGGACTACACAACTTTTGAACTCTTTACACCTGAGCACACAGCATGGCAGATCAGTGCACCATATCCCTTACACTTTATACCTTATAATTTAATCTGTATCTTTACAATCTTCCGATCGCTCTCCTCACTACTAATAGTTTTGGGACATCTACCTTTAGATTCAAATGGACTGTCCAATAATAATAATGTGTTCTAGAAGTGAATTTGTGAGTTTAGAAACTGAAGGTCGATAAGAAGGCCTGGCTTGTAATATCATTCATTCATTCATTTTCCCCCGGCTTAGTCCCTGATTTATCAGGGGTTGCCACAGCAGAATGAACCACCAACTATTCCAGCAAATGTTTTCCAGCTGCAACTTAGTACTGGGAAACATCCATATACTCTCTCATTCACACACAATCTATAACCAATTTAGTTCATCCTATTCACCTATACTGCATGTCTTTGGCCTTTGGGGGAAACCGGAGCACCCGGAGGAAACCCACACGAACACGAGAAGAACATGCAAACTAATATTCAATATTAACAAATATCTATAATCTTTCCAAATAGTACTATGCCTCTATTCATAAGCACTTTCATTCTCAATTTCATTTTGTATAGCACTCCTCTTCGTAGACCACTGCTCTTATAAATTACTCCATCTCCTTCTATATATAATCAAAAATGAAAGAAAATGGGACAAGTGTAATGTGCATAAAGAGTTTAAAACATGTTTATTTGAAAAGAAAACATTTTAAAACAATGAGGCACAAATTTCATCAATTAAAAATCCTTAAAAAAGTAATTTTCCTTAAGGCAGATTTCAGAATTTTCTCTTTCTTACTCGTTATAAAACCAAACCTCACCTAAGAATTTTGTCCTTAATCAGTGCATTTGTGGAAAACAGTTACATCAGTCAAATTACCCATCTTGGTGATTGGCATTTTGTTTAAAAGGGAAATTTAAAATCTCTTACTTGACTTGACTGAACTTCATCTGTCTTGTAGTGGATATTAGTAGAAGCCGACGATTGCCGTTATCTCAGAAGCAAATAGGATCATCAGCAAGCTGCCAGAAAATCCCATCCCCAAACCAGTCTCATTCAGGCAGCTGTCATTGAGGTACCAATCCTCTTAGACCTGATCAATCAAATAGACACTAAAGAGCAACTTCAGCAGAAAGACATGGGACAGACACTTTCAATGCTATTTACACACACACTAAAGAAATTAAAATAAGCTCAGGGCAAAACGTTTAATTATAGCTGAAATAAAACACAGTTTATATAAAAATAACAAACAATGACATGAAAATATGTAAGTTATAGTTCATTTTGATTTAATGGATTTTCTGCAGTACCATATCTGGATGTTTTACATTTATCTGGTACTACAAACCCAAGTGGTAAACGCAAACAAAAACGAAAGTAGTGATTTCTAAATTTACTTTGACTTGTATTTATTGCAGACAATACAACAAACATTAATTAATGTATTTCTCATGTTTTTTGTTTTATTTTATTTATTTATTTATTTATTTATTTTTAAAATAAACACGTATTCCAATTTTGGTTCTTGCAACAGTTCAAAAAGCGTTGGATCGGTAAAGCCTTTACCACTTGGTAATAATTGGTAATAATTCCTTTTCACAACAATAATAAAATGTTTAGGGACTAAAGACACCAAGTGCTGAAGAGTTTCAGGTGTAATTTTGTCCCATTCTTCCTGCAAACAAGTCTTAAGGTGGGCAACAGTACAGGGATTCTTTGTTGCATTTTGTGCTTTAAAATGTGCCACACATTCTCTATTGGAGACAGTTCAGGTCTGCAGGCAGGCCAGTAAATTCTGTATCCTCTTCTTCCGAAACCAGGACTTTGTAATGTGTGCAGAATGTGGTTTTGCATTGTCTTGTTGAAATATGCATAGGTGTCACTGGAAAAGAAAGCAGCATATTGTGTTCCAAAATCTCTATGTGCTTTTCAGCATTAATGGTCCCATCACAGAAGTGTAAGTTAGCTTTGCCAAGGGCACTGACACTACCCAATACCATGACAGATGCTGGCTTTAGGACTTGTTGCTGGTAACAGTCTGGATGATCCTTTTAGTCTTTGGTCTGGATCACACGGCATTTCTCCCCCAAAAAAATACCTGAAATACTGATTTATCTGACCACAGACCATGTTTCCACTGTGTGATAGTCCATCGAACCGAGAGAAGTCGATGAGGCTTCTGGAAACTGTTAACTTAGAGCTTTCTTTTGACACAGTACAGTTTTCACTGGTATTTGTGGAGGTAACTACATATTGTGGTGCTTGACAAAAGTAGTCCTGAGCTATTGTGGTGATATCACTTATAGATGAATGATGGTTCTTTATGTAGTGTCGCCTGAGAGATCGGAGATCATGATACTGTAGTTCAGCTTAGGCTTGTGCTCTTGTCCTTTACACAATAAAATTCCTCCAGATTCCTTGAATCTTTTAATTATGTTATGCGCTATTGAAAGTGAATTATCCAAATGTCTTCCTATCTTTCTTTGAGGAACATTGTTTTTAAACATTTCAATAATTTTCTCATGCAATTGTTGGCAAACTGGTGATCCTCTGCCCATTCTAAAGAACTAGACCTTTCTTGGATGCTGCTTTTGTACCAAATCATAATTATAATCACCTGTTGACATCAAATCACACCATTATTTAACCAATTTACCTGATTGCCAGCCTAAAGCTGCGGTCACACTGGGCTTTGTGTGTGCGAAATTCTGTCGTACGGCGCTACGAATAGGGGTGGGATTAAATAAAATGATTATACTTTAAAAAAAGCAAGCGATTGCTCCATGTTTTAAATTTCTGTCCAAAGAGGTCATGTTTTGATCCTCGATTGGTCTCACGCAGTCAAGTGATGCGATTTCGCAGGTCAGAGTTCACCAAGCTTGAACTTTGCACCGCAGAAACATGCGAAACTTGACACATGACCTTGCGTTTCCGGTCTGACGCATTCGCGTGCGTATGAATGGAAGTCTATGGGAAGAAAAGGCAAGTGTGACCGACCAGAGTTTGTGTGTGCGGAATTCTGTTGTACGGCACTGCGAAAAGGGGTGGGATTAAACAAGCTTATTAGACATTTAAAAAAGCGAGCGATTGCTCCATGTTTTTAATTTCTGCACAGAGAGGTTGTGTTTTGATCCTAGATTGGTCTCATGCAGTCAAGTGATGCAATTTCGCAGGTTCACCAAGCTTGAACTTTGCACCGCAGCGACCTGCGAATGTGTTGCAGGTCTGAATAACAGGAAAGGATGTATATTTACAAATGAAATGAAGCTGACCAGACAAAACATTTGTTTTATTTTATAATATTGTTTTATTTTAAAATATTTTGTGTTCATATTGTCTGGAATGAAATACAAGTCAAAGTAAATTTGGAAATCACTACTTTCTTTTTTTATTGGCGTTTTCTGATTTGGGGTTGTAGAAGTCATGGCAATAAATGTATTTTCTGATTTAATATGTTCTCAAAATAACCATTAAACAGACCTTTTTCAGTAAATTCCAAAAAAGGAAAGCAGCAAACTTGTAAAAGTTGGAATATCATACTGTATTAAAACAAATTTATAATGTTAAAAACACAGGACAGTTTCCAATGATTCAATGATGTATTTGTCAAAAAAACACAATTTAAACGTTCAGCTAAAAAAATCGATTATTATCACAAGACTGGTGTGTCTGTGTTGTGTTCATTGTGTATTTATGTCATGTGATCCCCATGTGTTTGTTCCATGTGCTTCTGTTTACATCATGTGATTCCTCTGTTCTATTTCCAGCCATTTGTTAATGTTTATTAGTTCTACCTGTATCGCACCCCTGTATGTATTCAGTTTAATCATTTCTTGTCTATTTATACCCATTAGTGTGTTTAGTTCATGGTTTGGTATTGTATTGACACATCTCCATGTCCTACCTGATGTTAAAGTTCCTGTTGAATGTGCTTTTAGTACATAAATATGTGTTTTTGGTAATTACTGCAATCTGTGCATTTGTGAGTGAGTCTATCCATGACAATTATGTTGTGAGCCGTACACCTTATTTAATTCATCATGAGTCATGCCATAAAGCAGGCATTTAAAAAAAAATTATAATCTCAATCCACTACAAAAAAATCCATCAATCAATTCAGACAGCATGCATTTGATTTTATTTATTTATTTTTTGACATTTGACAGTTTCAGTCAACGTCATTCTCACTCAAGGAATTGGCAAAGTAAAGTTGTATGGGTCATTCATATACAGTATCATATAAGATGCACTTCTCAAAAAAAACAGATGTTTTATACACATGTGTATAAATGTGCATTTTTAACCTTTCTATGAACATGAATTGATTATAACAGCAGATCAATGCAAAATAGCCTACTGTAACAGAAAAATAAATGCACACAGCATACATTTAGGCTTTAATTAGGTTTAAAAACAACATGAAATATAGCCCACAGTAAGAGCAAACCTCTCAGCTGTATCTTTAATCTTTGCCAGCACATGTAACCTCTTGTTAGAAAGTAATTCCATCATTCTAAATTTACGTACAAGAAGTACGTTCTTTTAAACATAGACATACAGCGTGCACGTGAGCTCTCTGGAGATAGTGAAACCGCTCGCGCTTTTAGACGGGGTCAAAAAACAAAAACCGATTTCGTTCCTCTTGGCTTTGTGGCTGTTCATCACGACGACGATGAGATTTGAGCTTGGGTCGACCATGGGTTGTTATTATATGTATACAGTATGATGTAGTGTCTCGGCTGTGTATTTAAAAATTGTGGTTCCTTCGTTTTCATTTTACTGGCTTGTTTACGAGTTAGTGACGTTTCTCTGTAAACCAAAAGTGTTCAGCTGTGCGTCTAGCTTTGCCTTTTGGTACCCTTTTGTCATCCTAGGTACCCTTTGGAAATGCTACCCAAAAAGTGGTGCGGTACGGTTTACTTTTTGGTAACTTTTAACAGTGGAAACGGCCATAAAAGCGTACCCTACCATACCACTCAATGGAAATGGGCCATATGAAAAAATCCATTTGTTTTGTTGAAGTTTTGGCTAAAACCTTTATTTTTTACTGCGATACAACTCTAGTATAAGTGTGACAGCTAGTCCTACTCTTTCTCCCTGCATGTACCATTTTCTGTTTTGGCTAAACTGAGTAAACAGACTAAAAATGATTGAACAACTCACTTTTAAAGTTGCAAGTGTTTGGAATAAGCATGGAAGTTTGTGCAGATGCTGGAAATCATGCGTCGGCCCGTGTGTGAGCAAGCAGTGCAGTGTTCTGGATAGATGGGCCACAAACAGGTTTTGACATATTCTAAAGCTAGTGGACCCAGACATGCAATTTTAATGCATTGTGTTGCCGTAGGGAGTCATATATTATTGAAATATTTCTGTGGGCCTCCCTCTTGTTGAAAACGGCAAATTTGACAAAAATCGGTCAGAGATGCAATTTTAAAAACTGATGAAACAGTCGATAGTTATACTTCATCATATTCTGATTCATTTATTTGCTTTGATATTCATAAGTAAAAGAAAAGTGCAAGTACACACCTTTATTATCTTTTATTTTTGTGGAGTTTTTTTCTCATGTTGAATATCTTCCATGCTGTTTACATTATAATACATAATCTGTTGGTGTGTGATTCATATGAATCTGGAGTGAAATGTGTCATGATTCTGTGCCGAATTGCATTGCGAGTTTGTAATCACATTCCTGGTGACAACAAATAAATAAAGTTTGGCCTGGAGGCTTTTCCTGAACTACGAGACCCGGTTATAATCTACCCACCTGCCGATATGCTTTCTGTGATTATACACATTCATAAATATTTAACCGTCTTTTTTTTTTTCTCTCTCCTTCAGCTCAAGTGGTGTCAAAATAATTGATTTGACAGGTCACAAAATAGTTGAGCTAGCTTTATTCGTAATGTCACAGGTGGTGACAGCATAGACTTGATCTATTTTTGCACAGGCTCCAGTTATGTCAACTAATGATCATTAAAATCGACGTTTTAAAATCGACTGTTTGAAGCGGGAGCCTCACTGCGAAATGCAATATTACGGATCACATTCCTTCAGATATTTTTAGAGTGGCGACTGGTTCATTGTGATACTTTTTTTAATATCCACACGGTTAATAAAATGTTTAATGTTTCTATTTTCTTTTTTTTTTTACAGTCGCTGGGACTGCTTTCTGAAATGTGAGCACATCAGCAGTCAAAAAACAAACTTCTTTCAAGTGATATGAATTCATTTCTCATGCAGGAATAACAACTGCCAAAATAAATGTGAATACTGCCAAATTCACACTTTGCATACTCTTCCCAAAACTGTTAAACCACAGTTCAAAAATATCACAAACAAATTATAACAATTTATCATTTTAAAAAATTGTCAGCAAAAAGGTTTTAATAATTTACATTTTTTGTATAATCAAATTTTGTATGATCACTTATTATGATGTTTTTATAAAGTACAGGTCAGATTAAGTATATTGTTTCATTATGATATAAATATATTTGCATCGCTAAAAATGACTAAACATTGAATTGAAATTGGATTGCCTCTACAAGTGATAATTACCTATTAGTGATGACACTTGTAGGTTGATGCATAAATAACTTCAGAATCATCATTACAAACTTCACTTATAAATTGTTTTAGATTCATTTCTTTCATATGGAATAAGAAGTTTAAGTGAGGTTTTCATGAAGACTGTGGTGATCACAGTTCCCTTTAGTTGGGCTCTTGGCCTATGGCTTATAAATGAATTCTATTGCAATAGCTATTGGAAGTGTGTGTTGTCATTATTGTGTACAATATTTTACGCCACTGATTGTGATGCTATCTACACTTTTTGGAATAATTGACTGAATGCTGGGCTTTGATGCATGACAAATTAGTCCATACATACACAGGTAATTTTATAAACAGGGTTTTCCCTGCTTTCATTTTTACAAAAGTCGTTGTCCAGATGAAAATGCGAAAACGCACTGTGATGCATGTTAAGGGTAGGCCGAACCAACAGGTGGCGATAATGACACTGTTATGGTGGATACACACAAAAAAGGGAATTAAATGTTCATATGAGTAAATTGCGTCTGCAGATTTTTGGCTGTTTCTCAATTCCAAGAACACAGAGACGGACTTGCATTCTTGTGGAGATTGGTCTTGCCAAGTTACATCGGAAGAACGAATTCGGAATACCACAAGAACACAGAACGCGTCCTGTGAGAAATGAGATGCTGTGTTCTTCCCTGGATCTTCCTGATGGTCACATGACCTTCACGCGTTTTAATGGAAAATTATTTAAACATTATAGCATTCATACAACGATTTTTTCTTTTTCTAATTTTAATACGAACTTCAACAAAAAAACACCCTTAATGTGTTTATGCCTTTATTAGGATTTTCATGGTGATGTTTACTTTCACCATTTCATTTAGGTAACTCCTGAGAAAAATAAGTTATATCACTGAACTTTAATAATAAATGTGTATGAAATGCTGCACTTTCCACTTCCTTCATTCAGCCACAAGACTTCTGAGACTTCTTGAGCGAGATTTTCACTCAAGTCTGCATCGATGCATCCTCAATATCACGAACACATCCGGGAACTTTCACGCATCCTCCGTTCAAAACGTGTGGTTTTGAAAATACAGATGTTCGTGTGGACAGGGCCTTCAGTCTTTAAAAACAGAAAATTTCACCTTAAAATGTCCTAATTAAGAGCTTATTCATAGCAATAGCACTTCTCAAAACCATGTCATTGATGTCAGGATTCTGCCACTTCGGTCTTGTTAATTCTTCTTTTGGTGGCAGAGTCCAGACACTAGTCCTGTCTTTTCTTGTATATCATGCTCGGCTCCAGTTTTCTCAGGCCAGGCACTCATCCTGTCTTGGTCTGTGTCTTTTGTCGTTGTTGTGAACGAGTCTCGAGCCAGCAGCGAGTTTGTGTCTTGGCTCAGTTCGCGCGTGCTTGCTTGCTCTCGTCTTTGTGTTTGTTTTGTCAGGAGTGTGCGGTTTCATTCTCAGCATCTCAAGGATGATTTACTCTTCTGCTTCAAGTGATCGCCATGACCCACGGCGCATGTCTTGCATTTATACTTCTGCATGTTGTTTGTGTTGCTCTGCAATAACACTTCTTAAACACTAGCTGGCAGTATGTTTTTACGTCCCTCTGTGTCGAGTTTTTTTGCAGATATTTTGTTTTTTCTGAAAGCTGCAAGTAGCTCAAACTCGCTCATTCAGAGGTTGAAAACAGCGGACGTACAACAACTTTAATAAGGTAAACACAAAACAAAAGTTTCTATCTGGGGCTCCTTCACAGGACTTAACACTTGTAAACACTCACACCATTGGCCTAGTGGCTCTCAGCACCGCCAACGCTTGTTAGCGGTACCAAGCTGACCAATCACAGAGCTTGCGCTACGTGTCGTTGCGACATGTAGTTACATTTTTGAGAGGTGTGCGTGTAGGTGTAGGCGTCAGCCATGGAAAGGGCTATGCAGCATTTTTGAGAGGTGTGCGTGTAGGTGTAGGCGTCAGCCATGGAAAGGGCTATGCAGCATGAAGGCTGCGCTGATGTATACGCGTGTGCTTGACGCAAAAGTATATATCAGCCTTCAGTCTGGTTGGTTTCAAATGCATGTTGCATGTGTGAGTTCACGGTAAGTGTTTTTATTTATCGTGCACTCATGTCTTGTGTTCTGTTTGTGTTTGTGTTGGTAAAGCACATGGCCTGGCGTTAACATTACGGCCGTGTGCTTCAGTGTCCTGTTTCATGTGAACTCGCGGTTAATGAGTTCTCCCATTGGCTGTGTGTTGTTGTCGCATTTTACATGAGCACATGGCTTGTCTTGTTGCTTTTGTGTCATCTGTCTATTGTCTAGTCCCACCCTCCTTGTTATCCCATGATTAGTTTATTCTGTTCACCTGTTTGTTTGTTAATTGTTTCTGCTTATAGTCTCCTCTTGTCTGCTGTTCTGTTCGTATATCACCTTGTCCTGCCCTGTCTTGTCCAGTTCTGCCCAGCCCTGCCCTTCCCTGCCAGCCCAGTTTGTTTGTTTATTTGTTTTGTTAATGTTTTGCACCTCGGGGTAGTTTGTTTTGCTGTTTATTTAATTTAATTTTGTTATTAATAAAGACCCATAATTTTCACTGCACTTGAGTCCTCACTCCTTTTCCCCACCCTACACCTGTGACTATACACCCAGAATATAGTTCATGCTGGTTTGTGTTAGATTTTTAAGCAGGGTCGGTTTGAGGGTCAGAGCAGACATTGGGCCTTTATTTATGAAACTTTTTAAAATATAGTAAATTCTGAGTATTTTGTGTGTATACAGTAGGTCAGGGTAGAAGTCAACAACTAGGGAAATTCATTCATTCATTTTCTTTTCGGCTTAGTCCCTTTTTTAATCTAGCGTTGCCACAACGGAATGAACCGCCAACTTATCCAGCATATGTTTTATGGAGTGGATGTCCTTCCAGCTGCAACCCATCACTGGGAAACATCCATACACACTCATGTACACACAATTTAACTTACCCAATTCACCTATACCACATGTCTTTGGACTTGAGAAGGAAACCGGAGCAACCGGAAGAAACCCACGTGAACAGGGAGAACATGCAAACTCCACACAGAAACGCCAAGTGACCCAGCCGAGCCTCGAACCAGTGACCTTGTTCTTGCTGTGAGGCAAAAATGCTACCCACTGAGCCACTGTGAAGCCAACTAGGGAAATGCATATTATTATTATTATTATCATTGTTGTTGTTATTATTGTTATTATTATTATTATTATTATTATTATTATTATTATTAGGCCTTTAGCCTTGTTTTAGCCAAGACTTCTGTATTTGGACGTCTATTAGGCATGTTTTATCATGCACATTTATCATGCACTTTGATCTTTTAACCTTTGCAGACCTTTCCCAAACAGCTACAATACACTTTGCATGAAAGGTAGTGTCAGAAAAAAAAATCTAAATAGTATCACTTCAAATCACCCAAAATTGACTACGACCTTTGGCTTTGATTCTAGTTTTTATATTTATGTGAAGTCAAAAAAGTGATAAAGCAGCCGCAGTGTGATTATAAGCTGATGGGAAATGCTCTCTCAGAAGTGTGTGATGGGGTTTTAAGCACATGGGTAATGAGAGCAGAGGTAGTGGAGGGTGGGCAAGCGCTGCAGTACTCATGCTTCCATCTGCTCCTTCTCGCACGACGCAGGGCTCAACGGGCCCCAGGAGCATTTGGAACGGGGCCCAGGGTCCGCCTCCAACATCGCTGGCAATTACTGGATAAACACATTTGAATTAGTGCTGTATTTGGACACCGTGGTGTTGTCATATCAGCTGCTGTCGGCTGTCAACAAACAGTCCATGGAAACGGCTGTTCAAACAATTGAGAGGCGAGAGGCATGGCTAGACCGTGAAATCTGTCCAAAGTTCCTTGAAATATTTTAGCCACGTGTCGTGTAAATGTTTAAATAGGATTGGCAGGGCATATGGAGAATTTTTTTTTTTTTGAAAGGGGGTGTTATGGAGGCAAGGACCTTGAATGACATTTTATGAGCACATTCCAGAATAGTCATACTTCCATCTGTAGAGTTATGAATTCACACGGTTTCATTAAGAGTTCATGATGTAGTTTTTTTATAAAAATGGAACAATATGGTTTGAATTGTTTCTGATTTGTCCAGAGGTCAGCTTCATCTTTTGTACCTTTGACCCCTGTGGTGACTGTAAAGAACTGGTAAATTGAGCACACAAAATAATTAAAATGAAATCAGTGGGAGGTACAGAAGACAGCTGAGCACCCTCAACACACACATGCATCCTTTCTAGGGTTGACCACTAATAATCAACAACAATCGACATGAAGAGACCTAATTAACCAAACGTCAAATATATCTTCAAGCAATATGCTTTTAGTCATTTAAGACAAAAAAAAATCTATATATACAGCTGAAGTCAGAATTATTAGCCCCCCTTTGATTTTTTTTTTTTTTTTCATTTTTCAAATATTTTCCCAAATAATATTTAACAGATGTCAGATACTATTTTTTCTTCTGGAGAAAGTCTTATTTTTTTATTTTGGCTAGAATAAAAGCAGTTTTTAATTTGTCAACATTTTAAGGTCAAAATTATTAGCCCCTTTAAGCAATTTTTTTTCAATTGTCTGAAGAACAAACCATCGATAAACAATGATTTGCCTAATAACCCTAACTTGCCTAGTTAAGCTAATTAACCTAGTTAAGCATTTAAATGTCACTTTAAGCTGAATACTAGAGTCTTGAAAAATATCTAGTAAAATATTATTTACTGTCATCATGGCAAAGATAAAATAAATCAGTAATTTTTATTCAATATTTATTCAATTCAATCAATAAGCTTTTGATTATATATGTATGTTTATATATATATATATATATATATATATATATATATATATATATATATATATATATATATATATATATATATATATATATATATAATCAAAAGCTTATGCTCAGTGCCTTTAAAAGTTAGCAAATTTTAGATTTGTTTCTTTAATAATTATATGTATTTAGGTATTTTCCTCACAGATGAGAACATATTAAAGCAATAAGTAAAAAATTCTCATCCAATTTTTTTTTTTTTTTTTATAAAATGCTACCTTGTTATTATGCAGTTGAAGTCAGAATTATTAGCCCCCTGAATTAATAGCCCTTCTGTTTGTTTATTTTTTTTCTCCAATTTCTGTTTAAAACATTTCTAAAAATAATAGTTTTAATAACTCATTTCTAATAACTGATTTATTTGATCTTTGCCATGATGACAGTAAATAATATTTGACTAGATATTTTTCAAGACACCTCTATAAAGCTTAAAGTGACATTTAAAGGCTTAACTAGGTAAATTAGGTTAACTAGGCAGGTTAGGCTAATTAGGCAAGCTATTGTATAACGATGGTTTGTTCTGTAGACTATAAAAAGTATATAGCTTAATTTTGACCTTAAAATGTTTTTTTTTTTTTTTTTTTTTATTAAAAACTGCTTTTATTCTAGCTGAAATAAAACAAATAAGACTTTCTCCAGAAGAAAAAATCTTATCAGACATACTGTGAAAATGTCCTTGCTCTGTTAAACATCATTTGAGAAATATTTAAAAAAGAAAAAAAAAATTCAAAGGGGGGTTAATAATTCTGGCTTCAACTGTATATTTCAGTGGTTAATATGTAAAGTTAAACCTGGTCTAAGGAAACATCTTGCCTATTTATTGAAACAAATTGATGTGATGTTGATGTAATTGTTTAAGCATATTGCTTTAGCTTAGCTTTTAGCTTATGAATTATCATTCATATTAGTTTTAATGTGCAAATGTCCTTTCCAGACATAACTTTACATTACCTTTCATTATTTTATGAGGATGTACAGTAGTTAGGGTTACAGGCAGTGTTGGGGAAAATTACTTTTAAAAGTAAAATATTACATTCTTAAACCCAGCAAAGATGAAAAAAGTAAAAAAACAAATAAATAAATAACGGTGGCTTATCGCCTCACAGCAAGAAGGTGAGTTTTGCATGTTCTCCCCATGTTGGTGTAGGTTTCCTCCGGGTGCTCCAGTAGTTTTCCCCACAGTCCAAAGACATGCGCTATAGGTGAATTGAATAAACTAAATTGGCCATAGTGTATGTGTGCGTGAATGAGTGTTTATGGATGTTTTCCAGTACTAGGTTGCAGCTGGAAGGACACCCGCTGTGTAAAACATGTGCTGGATAAGTTGATGATTAAAAGGACTAAGCTGAAGGAAAATAAATAAATAAATAAATAAATAAATAAATAAATGGCACAAAACAATAACATAACACATTACTTTCCTTAAAATACAACTAACACATTCAGCTTTAAGTGACTCAGGATTGTAATATATCGCTTAAAAAGTATAAAAAGTATTATATTACATATATTACCTGAAAAAGTAATATAATTATCACATATATTAGTTTACATAGATATTGATACCCAAAAAGAGGTCAAATATATTCCAAAACCATGTCAAAATTCCACTCCACCCCCTTTTTTTGGCACATAAACCCTGTGTTCTAGATTAATCATAGTAGTTGTGTAAGACACTGTGGTGTAACAGCAATGGGTTTTTTTTCTGTGACTCAGCAAGCAATCAGTAAATCTATTTTTAGAACAGTTATTACAATATCAAAACACTGATAAAATGTTTGCTCACATTCAAATGCATCCACTTAGATGATTCACAATTTAGTTCATTTGTAACTATCTAGTTTAGATCCTCTGGAAACTGTCTTGCAACTGTTTTTTTTTTCTCCCTGTCCCCTTTAGATCATTAGAAAAAAAAAAGTTTCTGGTTTGGCAGTCCACCATATGTGCACTGACAGTCAAGTTCACTGTGAGCATAATAAATTATAGAGCCGGGGACAGGGGTGTGGGTACAAGGGACGGTGTTGACGGTGATGTCAAAAAACATCAGTGAAAATGACAAGTCCAAGCTTCTGACCTGCAACAGTGACACTTGAGCTTCTAATCGGAAGCTACAGCTCTTCCCTTCTGTCCGGCCCAGACAGACGTGGGACAATTTAATTATTTACTGAATCAAACATGCTGCTGTGTAGTCGTCTCTGTACAGTCTCAAAGTGAGTTTCAAAGTAAGTCTCAAAGTAAAATAAATGTGATTAATAAAAATGCTAATATGTATGCAGGATCTTTAAGTGTATTCTTAGCTTAATAGAACATTTCTGTAACACAATATCACTTTGTGTCTGTACATTGTAATTACAATACATATTGATAAAGGCCGTTTTCTCAAAGGTTTTTGTTCCTGCCATGAACCCCTGGAACTGCAAATCCGGATTTCACCGTTTACAGATGCGAAAAGGATCTCATGGCCGTGACGCAGCTTCAAAATTTATTTTCAAACTGGAAGAAAACAACCAATTTAACCAATTTGTGTCCTAATATTGTTTTTAGCAACGTGGGACATATGCAGTATATGACAGTCAACATCCCAAAATATGTGTTTTGGTGTTTTATGGCCCTTTAAATCTAAAATTCCGCAACACTTACAGTAAACTGTACATTTTTTATTCGTATTTGTATTCTGAAGTTTTTATTTATTTATTTATTTACTTATTAATTTAAATTAATTATTTTTTGTTTACAAGAGGGATATGTTCATATATAATTTGCCTGATTATATAAAACAATTTTTACTACAATTGTTGTATTTTTTTCTGCTGTCTTTTCTGAATTATGGGGTGATAAAAAAAAAGATTCACAAAATTTTTTCCACAAAAAAAAAAAACAATTTAAACATTTTAAACCTGATGTCAGGGATGGGCAGTATTTATGATACATGTAGGCTATTTCAAACACAAAATAGTATTTTGTAGTTTGTATTTGATAGGGTTTATGAAAATGGCTTAATATTTTGTATCAAAATACTTTAGTGTCTTGTATTTTATTTCTAATACTGTAAAATACTTTGTAAGAAGTCTACATGATGACATAATAAAAATGCGGCCTCTTATTGGTGCTTTCTCAGTTATTTGCTTAAGCTTGAGATCGGATTAAGAAGGTGGTCAATGCTTGGAGTATGGATGGAAATGATGCACACAAAAAGAAAATAGCAGACAAATGGCATAGGTAGGTTTGGGAGCAAGTCAACAATCATTGAAAACAGTGTACTGCACAATGCTAAGACCTGTAATATGTAATGGCAGTGGTGTACACTTTGGCATTAGCATCTTTGCTTGTTATGGACTGATGGAATCAGAAAGAGCTTTGTTGCCAGGTTATGTTCACATATACGAGGAATTTGTTTTCGTGACAGAGCTTCTACAGTGCAACAGAATTACAGAGACAGGACAAAAAACAGATAATAAATATATTTTAAAAATAGAAGTAAGTTGTGAATGCAAATATACAGATTGACAAGTGTATGTAATTACTACTGTATATACAATGTTATATGTGCAGCTGTTATGTGCAAATTGGCATGTAAAGTGTGTTGTTAAATAAGTGTATATGTGTATAAAAAGTGTATAGCAAGTAGTGATGTTGTTCCACAATTACAGGTATGGATTAAAATGAGATGGATTAAAATATCAGTCTCTAAGAACAGGATGAATCTGTAGTGCCATGCCAGCAGAGGAAGCCCTCGCCCGACTACTGACTCAGCTCTGCTCCCTCTGCAGTCACTTCCTGTTTGTGCTGTATTTCAGCAAGAGATCATGCCATGCTTCTTTGCAACGTGTTGCCAGTCTACCTGCCTTACCAAGCGTTTTTTCAAGGAGACTTTCATGACTGCCTCCCTGTGTACGACCCTGCTTGCCTTGATCAAGTACGTTATCTTTCTTTGCCCTCTTGCTCTGTTTGGACTGCTTATTGTTAGTGGTGGGCAAAGCAAGGCTTCATGAAACACTGAAACAGTCGAAGCAAATGTGTCGAAGCTTCGAAATGTTTCGAAACCCCACTCTACGGTGACACCTAGTGGTCATTTTTTTTGCACTGCACCGGAACAGGTTCAGCAAAGAACAGTTGAGCAAATTGAGGTATTAAAGCCCACTTTGTAGGATTTAATCATCAAGTGATTTAGTGGATTGGTTAGGGTTCCTGACTACCGTACGGAGAACATGGGTTCGAATCCAGGCTGGTGCAGCTATTTTGAAATGCTTTAATATCAGTTTGAAATGGTTTATTTTTGTATCGTTTTATTTCAACATTGGTCTGACATCTGAATAAACACGTTGTGAATAAATATGTCTTGTTTTGGTCATAAAGCAGGGTTGCTGCTAGATCAGACGGTTGTGGCCAGAAGTTAACAGGAACAATTTATATTATTCATTAAATTTTCCATTGGATTTTATTAACGTCTACCCAAAACCTAAACCCAACATCACAGTACTGTAAAAATATTAATTATTGTTTTACAGTGTTACAAAAATGTTGCTAAATTGATGGTATATCAGTAGCTGTATCCTATCTAGACTACACTATAAAACAGTAACATGATTAAAATACATAAAATCATGATTTCGGACTATTTGTACGAGTCGGCATTTGAACCCAGTTATTTGATGCATAGTGACAACGAGCATACACACAGTCCTCTAAGCCAGTGTTTCCCAACCCTGTTCCTGAAGGCACACCAACAGTACACATTTTCAACCTCTCCCTAATCAAACACACCTGAATCAACTTATCATAACATCAGAAGAGACTCCAACTCCTGAAGTTAATGGGTCAGATAATGGAGACATCCAAAGTATGTACTGTTGGTGTGCCTCAAGGAACAGGGTTGGGAAACACTGCTCTAAGCCATATGAAACAGAAGTTTTAGTGACTCTGTCATTGAAATGCAGATTCACCAGGTCTCGAAATGCTTCTGAAAGGCCTGATGATTTGAATCGCTTTAGTCACATGACCAGGTGTTTCGAAACACTTTAGTCACATGACCTGGGTGTTTCGGATCATGCTTCGGTGCAGTGTTTCAAAACACTTGTGCGGGATCTCGACACTGTGTCGAAATGTCAGTTTCACGTCAGCCATCCCTACTTATTGTTGCCTTGAACTTTTGCCTGCCTTTTCACCACGTCTTCTAAATTTGCCCCTGTGTATCTTGATCTGTTTTGGACTGATTATTGTTGCATTGCTATCCTCTGCCTGAATTACTACTACGTCTCTTGGAATTGCCCCTGTGTTTGTTGTTTGGTTTGGACTGCTTACATGTTGCTGACTCTCCGCTTGTTTACTTGTTGATGTCTCTGTCGAATCTCATTAATAAACTTCTGCATATGGATTCTAATACTGTCTCAGACTCACATTACACATTCACAACACATAATCATTCTCAGTCTTAGTGCTGCACGTGGAAATGCAGAGAAACTTTAGAAATACAAAACACCTAAACATTGTGTACTGGTGTTCACTAAGGTGGTAAACTGAGATTCATACATTTGTTTTCTTTTCGGCTTATTCCCTTTATTAATCTGGGGTTGCCACAGCGCAATGAACCTCCAACTTATCCAGCATATGTTTTACGCAGCTTATGCCCTTCCAGCTGCAACCCATCACTGGGAAACATCCATACACACTCATTCACACACATACACCACAGACAATTTAGCCTACCCAATTAACCTATACTACGTCTTTGGACTTGTGAGGGAAACCCAAAGGAAACCCACGCAAACACAGGGAGAACATACAAAGTCCACACAAAAATGCCAACTGACCCAGCTGAGGCTCGAACCAGCAGCTTTCTTGCTGTGAGGCGAACGTGCTACCCACTGCACCACCATGCAGCCGTAAACTGAGACTCTTCCAGTTAAAAAAAAGAATTGAAAACATCTTAGAAAAATGATTAAACTGTAAAAGTCCTACAGCGGTGATTCCTGCAATACTTCATTGATGGTTTCAAATGCCAGTAGCTGATCTGCAGATGCAGTGTACAGTTAATGAAGAGATGTCAAAATGGCACAATACAGTAATAATACTCTAGTCTATACAGACAGGTCAAAAAACACTAAACTCCTGTTACATGCCAGCAGCAGGATGTATATGAGGAGTTTATTTGCAAAAAGCGATAACTGCATTTTTTAGAGATATAATAATAAGTCTTACAATTATATAGTCCTTTTCTGGACACTCGAAGCTCTTTACACAATGGGGGGAATCTCCTCATCCACCTGGATAATGCGACGGCAGACATATTGCGCCATGCCACACACCAGTTGATTGGTGGAGAGGAGACAGTGTGATGAAGCCGATTATGATATGGGGATGGTTTGGAGGCCATGATGGAATGAAGCAGCGGGCAAATTTGACCAGGATGCCGGGGTTAAACCCATACTCTTTTTCGGAGGACATACTGGAATTTTTAACGATCACAGAGAGTCAGGACCTCGGTTTAACGTCACATCTGAAAGATGGTGCCCACTGAGCAGTAGAATCCCCGTCAATATAATGTGGTGTTAGGACCCACACAAACCACAACTTGAGCGCCCCCTGCTGGTCTCACTTTCTCATGTGGTCTCCCATCCAGGTACTGATCGAACGTGTAAGGATGGCTATATCTCTCCATAATATTAAACCCTGAAAACGGTTATGGAGCTCCACACGAGACAAGACCATGAGAATGGTCAAGCACTAAAACAATAAACTTTCTAATCTGAGAAGAAGATCAGCTAGGAAACCAGTTGTTCGGGTTGTCTCGATCATGCATCCTGAGCCCCCCTCTTTGCCCTGGAGTTTACCTTCTCCACCAGAGCAGCTCACTCACATTCCACACAGAATGTTTAAGTTTTTAATATGGTGTATCTTGTGGCTTTATATTCATGTTTGGTGTCATTTTAAATGTCTCTGTGTGATTGGTAAAGTGGTCTTAATTTCACTGTAATATTTTACAATCTCCCTTATATCAGTTAATTTGGGTTTTGACTTTGATCAGATTTTTGCCAGATGCTCCACTCCAGGGAAAATGGTCTTTGCATCAACTCATGACCAGGCAAGAGTCTTGGTGAAGCTTTTATTGTCTTGAATTTATGATGATTTGAGTATTTAGGCAAAGGGTGCAGAAGTGTCTGGGGGATTCTGTAGGCAGGATACCCCATTGCAGTTTGTGAGTCTCTGAGCTCTGCATCAGGACTTATATGATGCAATGTATTTCTACACGGTCAGGTATTAATCTCTAACTTAAATGTATCTTCGAATAATTGATGTTGTACAATCTTGATTGGCTTATTTTGTTTAGTTATGTGAATTTGAATGGAAAATCTTTGCCTGACAAATAAATGTAAAATTCTTGTTTAACTTTAATATCTCCTGAAATCATTTAAATCTAGTAGATTGTTTAGGCTGATGTTTCCGCAGCCTACGACCAGGATTTGTCATACATTCAGGCTCAATGGATGGAGCATGGGCACAGCATTAGAGACCTGATGATTTCTGACAATCACTGACTTAGTATGATATAATCTAGGGGGCTAAATCAAACTTCCTTTAAGTATGAGCAAGCATAGGGCGGCCAATTATTGCTTAAAGGAAGTAGCTTTCAGTTATATTCTTTGACTAAGCTAAATCAAACTTTTCTTTAAGTATGAGCAAGCATGGGGCCTATTATTACTTAAAGGAAATTAGCTTATCGGCTAAGAATCGGAACTGGCGAGGATGTGTCCGTGAGCAGATGTAACTGGCCAGCATACTGACTCTAAGCGACTTCGGGTAAACGATGAACCATTACTTGAGAATAAGGATTTATTAGGTTAATCAATCTAAATTAGACCGAATCACAACCTATAAGGTGATCAGCATGAATTAGATAAATCTAAAATTATTATAAATTGGAGTCAGATTAAAATTCGGAGTTGGAAACAAATTAAAATAAATCTTAATGAATAAAAATATTTCTTTTCACATGTGCTAAAAGGCTTACATGCATTTAACCTTCACCCATGCTGTTAGTTCCTAGGAAAAATAGATGGGCCCTTACAAACGCAGCTCTGCTTAGTTTCAGTGACCATGTGAGAGTTTCAGAGAGCTAGCTGCCAGCATAACATGTTTTTTATTGTGCATTGAAGAGTACAATTACAAAGACAAACAAAAAAACAATGATTTATGGAAATGACTAAAACTGAAGTATTGAAGATTTCAATAGCAAAAAAACTACATTTATTGAACAAATAAAAATAACCTTCATATATCACCCTTTTAAAATATAAGACTGTTAAGAGATTATCATTATCTGAATTACATGCTTTTTACAGTGATTAAAGAGATCAACAACACAGGACTTTCTGTATGAAAATTTTCAAAATCTATGCAAACATTTGTACAAAATCTATGCTAACATGAAAGAGAAAGTCAGTTTAATGGTGAAGGGATTGATCAAATATGCCTGTTTATTGAAGGTTTGCAAAAAAAATGTCACGCTCTCCAGTGGTGTAGTCCTAAAAAAAGGTGGTATGCTATCAGAATCAGAATCAGAAAGAGCTTTATTGCCAGGTATGTTCACACATACTAGGAATTTGTTTTCGTGACAGAGCTTCTACAGTGCAACAGCATTACAGAGACAGGACAAAAAACAGATAATACATATTTTTTAAAAAATAGAAGTAAGTAGTGAGTGCAAATATACAGATTGACAAGTGTATGTACATGTTTATTACGATATACAACATTATATGTGCAGCTGTTATGTGCAAATTGGCATGTAAAGTGTGTTGTTAAATAAGTGTATATGTGTATAAAAGTGTATAGCAAGTAGTGATGTTGGTTTCGCAATTATTATCATCAAGTGTTCATGAGATGGATTGCCTGAGGGAAGAAACTGTTTCTGTGTCGGGCTGTTCTGGCGCGCAGTGCTCTGTAGCGTCGACCAGAAGGTAAAAGTTCAAAGAGGCAGTGTGCTGGGTGTGAGGGGTCCAGAGTGATTTTGGCAGCCCTTCTGCTCGCTCTGGATAAGTACAGTTCTTGGGGAGTAGGAAGGGTTGTACCAGTGATTCGCTCAGCAGTCCGAACTATTCGACGTTGTCTTTGGAGGTTGTATTTAGTAGCTGAGCTAAACCAGACAGTTATTGATGTGCAGATGACTGATTCAATGATGGAGGTGTAGAACTGTTTCAGCAACTCCTTTGGGAGGTTAAACTTCCTCAGCTGACGAAGAAAGTACAGCCTCTGTTAAGCTTTTTTGACAATGGAGTCAATGTGAGTGTCCCACTTCAGGTCCTGAGAGATGGTGGTGCCCAGGAACCTGAATGACTCCACTGCTGCCACAATGCTGTCCATGATGCTCAGTGGGGGGAGAGCAGGGGGGTTTCTACTGAAGTCCACTATCATCTCCACTGTTTTGAGCGTGTTTAGCTCCAGGTTGTTGTGGCTACACCAGACAGCCAACTCCTTAACCTCCTGTCTGTAAGCAGACTCGTCACCGTCCTGAATGAGGCTGATAAGTGTGGTGTCGTCTGCAAACTTCAAGAGCTCCACAGAGGAGTCTTTTGATGTGCAGTCATTCGTGTACAGGGAGAAGAGCAGTGGGGAGAGGACACACCCCTGGGGGGCGCCAGTGCTGATTGTGCGGATGCTAGATGAGAATTTTCCCAGCTTCACCAGCTGCTGCCTGTCCGTTAGGAAGCTGTTGATCCACTGACAGACAGAGGTGGGCACAGAGAACTGAGTTAATTTGGGCAGGAGAAGTTTTGGGATGATAGTGTTAAACGCCGAGCTGAAGTCAACAAACAAGATCCTCACATAGGTCCCTGGTCTGTCTAGGTGTTGCAGAGCATAATGCAGTCCCATATTTACTGCATCATCCACAGACCTGTTTGCTCTGTAGGCAAACTGAAGAGAGTCCAGTGAGGGTTCAGTGATGTCCTTCAGGTGGGCCAGCATCAGTTTTTCAAAGGACTTCATGACCACAGATGTTAGTGCCACCGTTCTGTAGTCATTTAGTCCTGTAAGTTTGGGTTTCTTTGGGATGGGGATGATGGTGGAGCGTTTGAGGCAGGAGGGCACTTCACACAGCTCCAGTGATCTGTTGAAGATCAGGGTGAAGATGGGGGCCAGTTGGTCAGCACAGGATTTTAAACAGGCTGGTGTTATAAAATCTGGGCCTGGTGCTTTTTTCCTCTTCTGTTTCCGGAAGACCTGGTGCACCTCATCTTCGTTAAACTGTAGGGCAGGTATGAGAGGGGCGGGGGGTGGTGGAGGTGTTAATGGTGGCGTGAAGAGCAGTTCAGAGTGGGTGTGGGGGGTTTTCTCAAACCGGCAGTAAAACTCATTCAGGTTGTTTGCAAGTCGTTCATTGTCTACAGTGCTGGGGGATGGTATCTTGTAGTTTGTGATGTTTTTCAGATTTTTCCACACAGATGCTGTGTCGCTGGAAGAGAACTGATTCCTTAGTTTCTCAGAATAGTTCCTTTTTGCGACTCTGATCTCCTTTTCCAGTGTGTATTTGGCCTGCTTATACAAGGCCCTATCCCCATTCCTGTAAGCAACCTCCTTGGCCTGACGTAGCTGTCTGAGTTTTACAGTGAACCATGGTTTGTCATTGTTGTATGTGAGTTGAGTCCTGGTAGGAATGCACACGTCTTCACAGAAACTGATATAAGATGTTACAGTCTCTGTGAGCTCATCCAGATCGTTTGCAGCAGCTTCAAAAACACTCCAGTCAGTGAGGTCGAAACAGGCTTGTAGATCCTGCTCAGTTTCGTTAGTCCATCTTTTCACAGATCTTAATACAGGTTTGGCTGTTTTCAGTTTCTGCCTGTAGGTTGGAATGAGATGAATCAAACAATGGTCAGAGTGTCCCAAAGCTGCTCGTTGGATGGAGCGGTATGCATCCTTTATTGTAGTAAAGCAGTGATCCAGAATTTTGCTGTCTCTTATGGGACATGTAACATGCTGTCTATATTGTGGCAGTTCACGGGACAGTTTTGCTTTGTTAAAATCCCCGAGAATGATTAAAACAGAGTCCGGGTGTTGTTGCTCTAACACCGTGATCTGATCAGCTAGTTTCTGTATCGCCAGGCTTGCGTGCGCGAGCGGAGGAATGTAAACACTGACGAGGATGAACGAGCAGAACTCGCGCGGGGAGTAAAAAGGCTTACAGTTAATAAACAGTGCTTCGAGATCTGGACAGCACATCTTCTTTAAAACTGTTACATCTGTACACCACCTTTCATTGATGTAAAAGAAGGTCCCGCCACCGCGTGATTTCCGCGTTGATTCTTCGTCGCGATCCGCTCTGAACAGCTGATAGCCCGGTAGGTAAAGCGCGTTGTCCGGTATGGTGTCGTTCAGCCAGGTTTCCGTTAAACACAGAGCAGCTGAATGCAGAAAATCCCTGTTTGTCTGAGAGAGCAGAATGAGTTCATCTATTTTATTGGGTAGAGAGCGGAGATTTGCTAGATGGATGCTAGGCAGCGCGGTCCGAAATCCGCGCTGTCTGAATTTCACCAGCGCGCCTGCACGCTTTCCTCGTCTGCGCGCTTGAAAGCGTTTGAGTAGCACCGCGGCTGTTATTTTATTTATTTATTTATTTATTTTTTAACTATTAACTTCCACAACAAAAGGAAAAACAAATACTAAGACAATGTTGTCAATGTAAGTCCATGGTTACAGGTTTCCAGCTTTCTTCAAAATATCATCTTTTGTGTTCAGCAAAAGGAAAAAAAAAGTCGAACCGGTTTGGAAAAAAATTTATTCGTTTTAAAGAGAGATGCTAATAGTCTAATCCTATTTAATAATTTATGTTTAGCTAATAGTGAGGCTAATAGTCAGGAACAGATCCTTTTGGGGTAAAAAAATAAAAATATACATTTTTAAGTAAGAATTGAAAATAATACACTAAAATATGGGAAGTTTAATCAGAAAAATAAGTGAGTATACCGAAGGGATATGCAATTATTGATCCTCAGAACTGGAAATACCCAAACAGCTCATGGAAAAAAGTAGGCATACTGAATATACGTGTGTATAGCAAGAACTACACCACTGATGCTCTCTTGTAAAAGTATTTTATAGTATTTTCAAAATACAGTATTTTATTTAGATTTTATTTGTGGATGCTGTATTTTGCAGCTTATTTTGATAAACATAAAACTAAGGTATTTGGTATTTTATTTTAAAGTACATTTCAATGTATTTTTGCCCATCCCTACCTGACATTATCTAATTTTTTTTTTACTTTTGTGCAAGTAATGTCTGCAGATTAGTGCATATTATATTAAATAATGCCTCGTTTGCATATTTAACCTTTTTAGACAACTTGAATCTTCAGTGTTTGCAATTCTTAATATAATCAATTGACTAGGCTATAGACTTAAAAATTCCTTTAAATATTTATATATGTATCATATTAAAAATGGAAAAAGTCAGGCAAACAAAGGTTAGTCACTCTTCATATCTATATAATAAAGTTGTTGTTTTCTAGATTGTCATCAGACCAGAGTTGCCATGACGACAAAGTGGGATGGTGTAGTGAATGTCACCTTTGCTGTCGAAGCGCTGAAGTCTGGAGCTCAGGACTGTGTGTGTGTGTGTGTGTGTGTGTGTGTGTGTGTGTGTGTGTGTGTGTGTGTGTGAGACGGGGCACGGAGGGTGGCCCCCTGGGCCCCTGCTGCCCTGACGGCCCTGCCACAGCTGCACTCAGGTGAAACCGACGTGGTGGCAGCAGCATGAAAGCTCCAAAAAACACAGCGGAAGCGTTCCTCCAAGATCAAAGACTAAACGCTGGTTCTCAGTAGGCAAATAGCTTCTGTTGCTTCTGAAAAGGGTGCTGTAGAAATAAATAAGCACAACTTATGCATTGACTGTAATGCGTTACTCAATGATTCTTTCATAGAAAACTCAATTTTTTGTCGAACTTCAATACAGCATAAATCAATTTCTATGACAATACTTATCTGAAGCTTCTCTTCATTTGGAGAGAAGCATGCTGGGAAATGGCAGTCAAAGTCGTTTCTGTGACTTTTGCCATTTTTTCACTTATATTGTATGAATGCACATACATTATAGATCTTTGTGCTGTGGAATAAAAGCATTCAGATAAAGAATATTGAAAAGCTAACCAACATTTTTTTTTTGTGATTATGTTTGTGTTCATGGCTGTGTTACAAAAAAAAAGATTACAAATAATACAAACAAAATGGTTAGCGTTAGTATATGGAAAATAACACATTTATTGTTTTAGATTTTTATTTTACTGTTAAAATCATATCCAAGGATTACATCTCCAAAAAGGACAAACATACATAAAAATAAATAAATATACAGTGTATCCGGAAAGTATTCATAGCGCTTCACTTTTTCCACATTTTTTATGTTACAGCCTTATTCCAAAATGGATTAAATTCATTTATTTCCTTAAAATTCTACACACAATACCCCATAATGACAATGTGAAAAAAGATTTTTGGAAATTGTTGTAAATTTATTAAAAAAGAAAAAAAGAAAAATCACATGTACATGAGTATTCACAGCCTTTGCCGTGAAGCTCTAACTTGAGCTGAAGTACATTCTGTTTTCACTGATCATTCTTAAAATGTTTCAGCAGCATCACTGGAGTTCACTTGTGGTAAATTCAGTTGATTGGACATGATTTGAAAAGGCATACACCTGTCTATATAAGGTCCCAGGGTTGACAGTGCATGTCAAAGCACGAACCAATCATGAAGACAAAGGAATTGTTTATAGAATTCTGAGAAAGGATTTTCTTGAGGCACAAGGCTGGGGAAGATTACAGAAAATTTTCTGCTGCTCTGAAAGTTCCAATGAGCACAGTGGACTCTTCCTAGAGCTGGCCGGCCATCGAAGCTGATTGATAGGGAGAGAGGGGTCCTAGACAGGGAGGTGATCAATAACCTGATGGTCACTCTGTCTGAACTCCAGCGTTCTTCTGTGGAGAGAGAAGAACCTTACAGAAGGACAACCATCTGTGCAGTAATCCACCAATCAGGCCTTTATGGAAGAGTGGCCAGACAGAAGCCACTCCCTGCCTGGAATTTGCCAAAAGGCATCTGAAGGACTCTTAGACCATAAGACACAAAATTCTCTGGTCTGATGAGACTAAACTTGAACTCTTTGGAGTGAATGCCAGGTGTTACATTTGGAGAAACCAGGCACTGCTCATCACCAGGCTAATACCATCCCTACAGTGAAGCATGATGGTGGCAGCATCATGCTGTGGGGATGTTTTTCAGGAGGAGGAACTGGAAGACTAGTCAGGATAGAGAGAAAGATGAATGCAGCAATGTACAGAGACATCCTGAGTGAAAGCCTGCTTCAGAGGGCTCTTGACCTCAGGCTGGGGCAACGGTTTATCTTCCAGAAGGACAATGACCCAAAGCACACTGCCAAAATATCAAGGGAGTGGCTTCACAACAACTCGGTGAATGTCCTTGAGTGGCCCAGCCAGAGCCCAGAACTAAATCCTATTGTACATCTCTGGAGAGATCTGAAATTGGCTGTACACCGTCGCTTCCCATCCAACCTGAAAGAGCTTGAGAGGCACTGCAAAGCGGAATGGGAAAAAATCCTAAAGACAGGTGTGCCAAGCTTGTGGCATCATATTCAAAACGACTTGAGGCTGCAATAGCTGCCAAATGTGCATCAGCCAAGTATTGAGCAAAGGCTGTGAATTCTCATGTACATGTGATTTTTCAGGTTTTTTATTTTTTAATAAATTTGCAACAATTTCCAAAAATCTTTTTTCACGTTGTCATTATGGGGGATTGTATGTAGAATGTTGAGGAAATACATTAATTTAATCAATTTTGGAATAAGGCTGTAACATAATAAAATGTGGAAAAAGTGAAGCGCTATAAAAACTTTCCGGATACACTGTAGATAATGTTATGCATCATTAGGGTCCATAAAAAACTAAAAGTGGTATGTGCAAACGTTTCTGAAACAATGTTGTTGTTGTTGTTGAACAACAAAACAAATAGTTTGGTAGTTTTCATCTGATCTTTGTAAATAAAACAATCTTAAAAAAAAGTGTTTAAAAAAGACAAACAAACATTAAAATATCATCTTTTTTTAAAGGGATAGTCATTCATTCATTTTCTTTTGACATAGTCCCTTTATTAATCAGGGGTCGTCACAGCGAAATGAACCGCCAAC
This sequence comes from Danio aesculapii, assembly GCF_903798145.1. Taxonomy (NCBI): domain Eukaryota; kingdom Metazoa; phylum Chordata; class Actinopteri; order Cypriniformes; family Danionidae; genus Danio; species Danio aesculapii. Next base: position 19,281,303 of record NC_079436.1, on the reverse strand, counting down.
TTATCCAGCATTTGTTTTACACAGCAGATGCCCTTCCAGCAGCAACCCAGTACTGGGAAACATCCATACATATTCATTTACACACATACACTACGGCCAATTTAGCTTAATCATTTTACCTATAGCACATGTCTTTGGACTGTGGGGGAAACTGGAGCACCCGGAGAAAACCCAGGCCAATACAGGGAAAACATGTAAACTCCACACAGAATGCCAACTGGCCCAGCCGGGGCACAAACCAGCGACATTCTTGCTGTAAGGCGACAGTGCTAACCACTGAGCTACCGTGTTGCCCCTTAAAGAAATATTTCACCCAAAAATAAAGAATCTGCCATTATTTACTGTTCTAATCCTCCAGTTTGAGGTTTTTCTTCTTTTGAACACAAAATGTTAAAGAATGTTGGAAAGATGTAAACAATGACATCCATAGTAGATAAAATAAATATGGAAGACAAGTTACATGTTTTTATAAATATCTTCTTTTGTGTTGAACAGGAAAAATGAAATCAAACTGGTTTGGAGCAAGTAAAGGGTAAGTAAATAATGGCAGAATCTTTTTTTTATGTGGACAATATTTAAGACACATTTTGTTCTCTGTGAATCAATATCTAACTTTTTTAAATCAATGCCTAATAGTTAAACATCCAGGAACACGAGTAATGCATCTCATTGCATTTTTCTTTTAGAATACACTATACACTGGCTCTAATTAAGTTAAACCAACAACAAAAGTAAGTAGATGGAAATGTAATGGCTACTGTATGTAAGTTCAATTAATGGAGTAGTTTACCTCAAAAGGCTGTTCATTTACCCTCAGGACATTCAGTATAGAGATTTTTTTCTGTAAGACATAGTGAGTCATAAAGCTCAACAGTCAACAGCGTCGAACAAATCTTTTATATAATATCTTCTGATTGTGTCAAAAATATTTTTCTGATCATTTCTTTAGTGGAACAAACTGAATTTGTCATTAAAATTTCTCAGTAAAATGACAACACTGTCAAATAAAGTTATAACAGCGTAATTAATACGTAATGACATTTAATTGCATTTTAATGGCAAAATAAAGAAAAGTATTAATGATGCTATTAAGAAATTCAGGACACGATTATAATGGGCTCATCACAGTCATGTTCATGGCAGATTTATGACAAGTTATGAGATCTTATTAATGTCAAGTTGTCATGACTATGATATGACAGGTTGTGATGTACTTGTTTATGTCAAGTTGTCATAAAGACATTTGAAAGAATGGCATCTTTGCATTTTAAATTACATAACTGAGCAAAAGACACTTAATGACAGTCATCATAAGCATGCATAAAATTTTCATATTTATGGCATGTATTATCATTGCTATAAAGGTTTATCAATGTCTTATAAACACCTTCTTTAAGTAAAGTGTTATCCATTTATCAAATAAAGTGTTATAATAATGCATTTGTTTGCTATATTTAGCTATATTTAGATATATTTGACATTTACTTTTAGCGAAAACATGCAAATGTTTTCTTTTTGTTTTTAATTCATAAACAGCTTTATTGACATTCATACACAGTTGGAACTCATCAAAAGCTGCTCTCTGCGCTATTAAAGGCTATTGTTTAAGGGAATACATTTGTGTCACTTTTGATGTGAGGTGGGAAATAGATTATGCATTATCTCAGGCCCTTTGGGTGTACTAGTCCATCTCAGCATTCGTTAAGGCAGGACCCTGTAGACCTGCTGGGTTCTGCTCTGCAATGTGTGGCCAGTATCTCTGACAGGTCATTATTGGCCATCATGCTGAGTGACGGACTGCAACGACCAAGCTTGCATTCATTTCTTTTGCCGTTATTGAGTAAAAGAAGCTGCGGTTTTTTGTTTCGTCTCAGCCTTTATCAGAATGATCAGAGAGAAGCAAAAAAGTACACTGTGTTCAAAATATCACAACGATACTTGAAGTACAACTGCAGTGCATTCCTGGACACTCAGCTTATTGTGTCTGTAATGTTGTTTTTGTATTTACTTTTAATGAATTACAGTTCAGAGTTGGTTCCAACACAGGCTCATTCTGAAAGCGCAACCCTATATACATTTCTGGAGGTTGCAAATTATGTATCCAGAACAGTGGTTCTCAACTGGTTTAGCCATGGGACTCACATTTTTACATGGTCATCAAGTCGTGACCCAAATTTTTAGGAGCTATAATATAATTTTAGGAATTATAATTAATTTGTATTTATTTGTTAACATACACAGGTAGAGACAGATAAATCATAAGAAAATCATCTAGACTTACAAATAAACAATTTTATTGCTGTCATTTAACAAAATGTATGCACTTTTGTAATGCCCTCAGATCTTGGAATCGTCTTTAAAAATAGCCCACAGGTTTGTCCTTGCAACTGGGATGTTTGGTTTCTCTGTCATTTTAATTTAGAAGGTTTCATGCTCTCTTGTGAGAGCACCTCACTATCTCTAATCTAATCTAATCTAATACACTGAGGTTTTAAGCCTTTTTTGTCATCAATATATGTAAATCCATACTTTACATATTCAGGGTCGTACTTGCGTTTCGACATACTTGTTGCTATAATGAAATGAAATTTCACATGTCAAACAGTACGGTTGTCGTACGTACATTTCAAAATAAAAGCCCGGTATAAGCAAAATAAGTTAAAAATTAAACTTTTGATGTTTTTTTCACGACACACTCCGAGACCCACTTTTGGGTCGCAACCCACCAGTTGAGAAACACTGATCTAGAAGCACGTATGGCTGCATTTCATCTTTAAAATGAACACTACGGGGCGGTATGATGCTATTTCTTTTCATGCTAACAGCTGACCACTTATCTCCGCATGGACGTATCTTCCTGCTGTTACCAGTTTGTCCAGTAACTAGCCATGTACGTTGGCGGACTTGAGACCCAGAGAGTTGACTGCGACGACAAAGTTAGAGTCTGGCGAAGATCGGATTCATAAAGCGTTAAGACAAAAACAAAATCCAAAAAATTTAAATAAACAAGTAAATAACAGGGTGAGAATGTAGTAAAAACTGAAAACGTGGTAAAAATCAGGGGGCTTTTCTTTTTATGGATTGCTTTGCAAAACACTGTCAGTTTAGGGAAGTGGGAAGTGGGAAGCTGATCAACTGGTGCTTTTTAAGACACTGTTGGTTGGGTTTAGGGAAGTGGATGAGTGGGGGGATCGGTCAGTCAGTTGACAGCAGCCTCTGGTGGATTTACGCGAGAAGAGCAGGTACGAATGACACTCGCGAAAGAAATTTGAGATCTCAAGCGCATACACAGCAGCCCCCAGTGTATTTGCAAAAACAAAAATTGAAAAAAACGTAGCTCCTGGAACATATTTCCCAATCTCCAGAAATGTATATACACTTAAAAAAACTGTTTATGGGGGTTCGGCAGCTGGGTTGCCAGAAAAAGTAAATGTAAAATAACGACCGCTAAAATACAGAAATTTACCATAAAATAACAAACGTTAAATTCCAAAAAATTTCCTTAAATTTAAATTTCTGATACATTTCTGTAATTTAATGTCTAGAATTTAACACCTGTTATTTTACAGTAAATTTGGTCTGATCCTGGATAGTTTCATTCTTCAAGGATGCTTTCGCACCTGCCCAAGGCTGGTTTGGGGAAAAAAATGGCCCTGGCAATTTGCGTCAGTGCGGCCCATATGTGCATGTCCAATATGTTTATCAACTCCCATTTTATAAAAACACAAAAGCCATATATATTAATTAAATAAATAAATAAATACAGACAATAATCGCAATTTTATTTCTGTATACTGTCCATAAATATTTTTGTTAGGTTCTAAAAAATACACTATTGATTCATTCATTTATTTTCCTTCGGCTTAGTCGCTTATTTATCAGGGGTTGCCACAGCTGAATGACCTGCCAACTATTCCAGCATACGTTTTATGCAGCAGATGCCCTTCCAGCCACAACCCAGTACCGGAAAACACTCATACACACTCATTCAATTTAGCTTATTTAATACACTATTCACTCAGTCTATATTAAATAATAAACATAACAAAAACTGCCTGCTGACGCATGGGTAAATCTTCAATTCAATTCAATTCAATTCACCTTTATTTGTATAGCGCTTATACAATGTAGATTGTGTCAAAGCAGCTTCACATAAAAGGTCACAGTAAATGGGAACAGTGTATTTGTTTTGTGCATCCGTCATTTGCAACGCATTAAAACATTGTTTGTCTAAAACGTAGTTTGTCTAAAGATGTGTATACAAAAGTATATAGTATACTATGACCAGGGACACAATCAGCCAGCATAGTCGTCCCTCCATAGTCAAAAGCATCATTTTGTGTCTGCTGGTTTGTGTACTTGTGGGAGATACATTGGCATTTTCTCGCACGTTAATTCTGACCAATCGAAAGGCAGTTTAGGAAATACATTCAGTAACATCTGGTCAATGAGTGATGTGGCTTTTCAACTGGTTCGGACCAAAGCAATCAGTGTGGTTTGAAAGGGACCCAGAAGTGTAGAAAAATGCTTCAATGTATCATTTGCTGCCCTTGGTCTGGACCAAATGAAGCGAACCACAGATGAGAAAGCACCCTAAAACTCATCCAAGAGTTGATGTTATAGACACAGGTCTGGTAGCCCAAACCTGCTTGGCAGCAGGCTTATTTCATATTAGGTCATTTCAAGCAAAGGTAATATTGAAAGTATGTACTCAATGCTGATATTTTCTTACAGTAGTAACCTATAAAATACATACAATGTGCTAAATATTAAAATAGCTTAAAAACATTTATCATTTATATACATTGTAAGGTACCAACCCAGCTTTGTTACAATTTGTAATAGACATGGCCAATATTATAATTTGTTTTTTTTTAAAGGAAATGAATAATACTATATGCAGTCACGCACATGTTTTGACAGATAATATGCCAGTGATTTGATGCTTCGCAAAAGTTGCAGACAACTTTAGCAACATCAAAATACTTTTCAAAATACTGCAAACTATTTTAGACAACCATTTATTAAGAAACTTGAAATGGCTAATAAAGAAAATCTGTTGTAAAAGTAAAAAATTGAATTATGGCTAAATACTCTTGACACATGACAGTATAGAGCATGCAGCCCACAGCAAATGTGGAAAGTTATTTTATATCATGATTACAAACAGTTTACTAAGAGTTTTATATCATTTTGCTAACGTGGATAATTGAATATTAATCAGATGATGTCCTTACACTGCTGTGCTGTCAGCTAAACATTGCATTGCTGATCATGATTTCGAGGATTGATAGATCTGTCCTTCACAACACACGCAGCGATCTCAAATCAGTTCATCCAGACATTTTAATCTAATTTGCGAACTTGTTTGTAAAACCAAATTAGTCAGAAATCAGTTATCAAGATTAAAACATCCTGGATCTGCAAAATCATCTCAGATAATTTAAGCGAGGAACAAAGAACGGACCCCAGGTGATGTCAAGTTGTTAGACAGGGTAGGATGTAATTGTTTATGTCAAGATTTCATAACAAAGACATCTCAAACAATGTCATCCTTGAATTTAAAATGGCATAACTGAGCTAATAATGGTTAATGACAATTGTCATACGCATACAGAAACTGTGTTACTTCATTATTATAAAGGTGTCATGACAGTCTTATAAACACCCCCTTCAAGCAAAGTATTACCCAATGACATTTTAGCTGATGTGCGCAACTGTTATATTATGGACATTATTAATTAATAATACTCTAAAACTGGAAATACTAATAAATACCACTAACTTTTGCAATTGGCACCCACAAGACAAAACCATGTAAAAAATGACATCAGATATATCTTGCATGCTTCTTGTTTATTTAAATAAGCATTAATTAAAGTTTGGAGTCTGCGTGAATGGCCATGAATGGGTCTTCCTCCTGGTTGCTGATTCTGAAGGAAGCTTTTCCATCTCCTCCAACATTCACCTGTTTCCCAGTACATCTTCCGTTTTCCTTCTGACCAGAGATCACATCACAGTAGGTTCCTCCAGGCAGGCCAGTGCTCAGGCTCACGTTCAGCTCCCTAGAGCACAAAGTCAACATTATCAATGGTGTGCTGCTGGAAACAGTAACTGTAGCTATAAAACCCTGAACCACAAAAACATCACCGAGTGCATTTTTTAAAATGTATTTATTTATTTAATTGAGATTTATATGATCTATAAGCTGGATAAATATGCTTATCATTAAAAGATGTTTTATTAGAAAAATACAATATTTGGCCGAGATACAACCATTTAAAAAATCTGAAATCTGAAAGTTCCAAAATTAATTCCTAAATATTCTAAATCACCTTTATATGTGTTCAAATGAAGTTTTAAGCAATCATATTATTTAGCAAAAATTATGTTTTGATATTTTTACAGTAGAAAATGTACTAAATATATTAATGAAACATGATTGCAATGACTTTTGCCATAAAAGAAAAATGAATAATTTTGACACATACAATGAATACAATGCCTATTCCCACAAATATACATGTGCACCATTAAACTGGTTTAGTGATCACATATTGTACTTTTCTTTAAATAATCAATTCTTACCAGTCATCATTGTTGATGACAATGAACCCTCGATTTCCACGGCTGAAGGCGATTTGGTTGCTTCCATTGTCCCACCAATTGGAAAATGGCTGACCATTTACAACGTTACGGAAGATCACCATGTTTCTGGAAGAAAATTTGGGATTTTATTGTGCCTTCAAATTATTTCATAATTTAAAAAAATAAAAATCTGAAGTACAACATTTTAGTTTTTAAAGACCATTCAGTTTAGCCTTATATATATGAGCAATATCACACTCGTAGCAGTACGATATGGCTGTATATCGACACTGCTGGGAGGTGATATACATTGCACTGCTACGAGTGTGATAATACGTTTATACAGTTCGACGGCATAATCATGTATATAAAAAAAGAAATCAGACATAGAGTCTCAAAAACTCTTTTGTACAAGGAACTACTTTCTTCCACAATTAACATCTGCAGCTGGTCAGAAAAGCAAAAACCGTTGCTCATTATTATGCTGTTTTTGTTGCAATTTTGTGGCGTCAACTGCCAATTCCTTTGCTCTGCTCAATATGACAAGCTGATGGCCGTCAATACGCTGAATCTCCGAAATTATGCAAACATATTTAAAATATACTATCCCTATAAATAAACTGCATAGTTGCAATCTAAACAACTACATTCTCGCCTAAAAAGTACATCATGTTGTCCAACAGCTACAATATCTGTTAAAATGTAGTAAGTTACTTTAGCCCTCTCCTTGGCACTCCATGTGAGTGGAGTAACACAAAAGGGTGAAGAGGCTGTACGAGTGCTGTTATTGCAGAATATTGCATGGTTATGTCAAGTTTTGAATTGTCGTTTAATAACAATAAATGACTTAAAATTAACATTAGTTACTACTTAAAATAGTTACATAAAACTTTTTTTAATATATGCTATTTTAAATTGTTTGTGAGCCTACAGTTGAAGTCAGAATTATTAGCCCCCTTTTGAATTTAACAGAGCAAGGAAATTTTCACAGTATGTCTGATAGAATTTTTTCTTCTGGAGAAAGTCTTATTTGTTTTATTTCTGCTAGATTAAAATCAGTTTAAAATTTTTTAACAACCATTAAGGGTCAAAATTATTATCCCGTTTAAGCTATATATTTTACAGAACAAACCATCGTTATACAATAACTTGCCTAATTACCCTAACCCGCCTAGTTAACCTAATTTACCTAGTTTAGCCTTTAAATGTTACTTTAAGCTGTAAAGAAGTGTCTTGAAAAAATATCTAGTCAAATATATTATTTACTGTCATCTGGCAAAGATAAAAGAAACCAGTTATTATAAATTAGTTAATAAAATATATGTTTTGAAATGTGTTGAAAACATCTTCTCTCCGTTAAACAGAAATTGGGAAAAAAAATAGACAGGGAGCTAATAATTCAGGGGGGCTAATAATTCTGACATCAACTGTACATTATTAAATTCAGTTGACATACGTGGTTATAATAATATTAGTTTTACAGTTAGTTGCTTTCTCAAACTGCATCAACAGTGTTTATTCCTACCTTGTAAATGTATTTCAATTCATTATATGTCAGCTAATGATATCTCCTATTCTTCAACAGAGAAGTGAGTTGCACTGACTGGCTCTCTCATGTGTCATGTGATTGGCTGTTTGGTGCATGTGTCACTTTTCAGCTGTGTGTGGTCCACAGTTAACAGTTAATCCCTATGTTAACATCTAAAGTTTATACCAAGCTTTGTGAAACCACTTAACCTGATCTAAACTAGGTTGGACTTGATTGGTTTAGTCAACCCGAAACATATTCTGCAGCTTAGTTACTAGTTTGTTCAACCCATATTATAAGATATGATATGATAAGATATAAGACATACAAAGAACTGTATGAAATTTGATGCATAAATGTTTTTACTGCTAATTTTGATCCATTATACTCTAAGAAAAAAAAAAAGATTCAAAGATGATTTCTTGAATTTCTTGGAAGTTGAACGTTACTAAATTTAATTTGTTTGTTTAAACTCCACAGATATAAATTGTTTGCAACAATTTTGCAGACATCATTTTTTCAGTGTAGTTGAAACTTGATCAAGACAATATAATGTAAAAAAATCACATTAACCCCAAACTTTGAATGTTATAATATGTCAGCAGGTGTAATACATGTTTGCTATGCATCTTAGGTAAGTAACTCACTTGATCTGACGCCATCTGTGCTCACAAACCCAGTTGTCTCCACAGGTAGAGTCAGGGTTGATGGGAACGGGTTTGGTGGATCCATCACCATTGCTGGGAGGCCCGATCCAGTCATTTTGGTCCTGAGTAATAAAAATTAAAAGCAAAAAAAAAAATTCATCATTAAGTTTTGAAAGACAGGTTAGCTTTTGTCTCACTTAAAGTGTGATAATCCACCTGTCCATTAACGATGTTGCGATCCCACCGGTAGCTGGACATCACTCTGGTAAATCCATATGGATGAGCCAACATAAAGCCTACAGCCATTTTGTAAAGTCTTGAAAGTGGAAAATGAACATGCATCAAAATTTAGTTTAGGTTTTATTCACCATGCAATTGCAGATTTGTAAGTTAAAGAACCTGGCATCCCAGAATGTCACGATAGATGCTCCTCCAGCACCATGTCCTCTCTGGTTATCATGGTTGTCAACAAACACCAGAGCTTTACCAGAAGGCATGAAGCCCCAGCCTTCACCCCAATTCCTGAAAAAAAGAGCAGTGCATCTGTCAGCATTGTATTGCATAAAACTATTTACATATTTATGTAATATTACGCTAAGTATTTATTTCTTATTCTGTTTTAGGCTATTGTTCAGTGTAAGAAGCTAACATGGAGTAATTATTCTATTTTATTATGTCATTGTAAATAGTTCCAAATAAAGCATCTGTAGAACATATGCTGGATAAGTTGGCGGTTCATTCCGCTGTGGCAACCCCAGATTAATAAAGGGACTAAGCCGAAAAGAAAATGAATGAATGACTTAAAAAAGTAAATTTTTTCTTGAATGAATCAGTGTTTTAAACTAAACACTATTAAGCTATTGAGTAAATGATGCATCATGCAAATAATTATATCTGTAATTAGTTTCTGTAAGTACTTTTATAATTACACTGTAAACCATCCTTACAACCCTAAACCACCCTTAAACCTACCCATACCACCAAACCTGCCCCTAACCCACCTGTATACCACCTCAATAGCACTAGAAGTGTTCTGCAATACATTATGAAAACATTAAGTACATTGCTTTTTATATTTTAATGTAAGTGCATATTAGTTAAGGACATTTAATAATCAGTGGGACCACAGTTTTAAATTAGGATTATTTACAATTCATTGTTGAATTGTCTGAGTGAATGATTCAATTGCTCATTTAAAGTCATTCATTTCATTTTTTGAACAAATCAGTGTCAATAAATAACAAAAGTGCTCAATAACAAAAACAATCACTTTTCTGATGAATCTGTGTTTTGAATAAACAAACTAAATGAATAATAATTCTACTGCTTACCCTTAAAATTTTTTTTTTGCAACCTAACTGTGATTCAAATAACACAAATGCTAATGTTAATGCTAATGTGCTAACTGAAATGTAAACGCTCAGCTCGACTTACTTGACGTAGGAGAGTTTTTCTCCATTCCATTTGCGGATGATATTGCCCAGCTTGGCACCATACTTGAACTCAGTCACCCTTCCAATTCCATGGTATTCGCTTGATGTGATGGGCTCCCCACCAAGATCAATAACCTAATAACATGCCCAATAGCTTACAAGTCACTACCGTATTTGCCACCTCTATAATGATTTTTTTTTCAGGTAGTGAATACCGTAAATACCTCTTGGAAGATGAAAGGTTTGGCGCCAGAGGGGAACCATTTAGTGTTGAGATTGTGGAGCCTGCCGTAAACAGCAGACAGATCACCAGGCCACATGTGCTTGCAGGCGTCCACTCTGAATCCAGCAACTCCCATGTCAATCAGCTTGTTCATGTAGTCGGCCACCTTACCACGCACATAGTCCTTCTCCAAAGCCAAGTCCAGCAGACCAACTAGACGACAGTTCCTCACCTACCAGAATTACACAGAATTAGTTTGTTCTCCCAAAACAAGAGTCCACGCTATACACTGTCAGAAATAAGGGCACAAAAGATGACTGAGGTAATATCTTTTCAAATGGTAAGCTCTTCTTATGTACACTTTAGGTGCTAAAATATACCTTTTAGACTACCAATATGGACCCTTTAGATACAAACCTTTTGAAAAACGTTTGTACCTTAATTTCTGAGAGTGTATGATAAACAAGAGTTTGAAATGTGTATGTTGTTATTCTATACTTGATTGACATCCTGGTAGTTCTCAATGTTTCCGCTGCCAGTGTTGCATTTGCCATCATTGAAGTCCAAGTTTGAGTATGGAACGGTGGGAAAGTCCTTGTTGTTGGCATTGAAATATGAACCACAGCTTGAGTGGGTACCAGATCCACCACCAGCTCCGCACATGTGGTTGATGACAGCATCAACATAAATGTTCACCTACAACAACAGACCAGTCTGAATTCAACAAATAAGTATAGTGATAAGCTTGTTCTACTCTATTTGTTGCTGAATTTACCCCAACATTGTTGCATCTGGTGATCATATCTCTCAGCTCATTTTCATTTCCGGATCTGGAGCACAGATTGTACCCAATTGGCTGATATCTCTGCCACCATGGGTGCCAGGGGTTGGTGACGACAATGCTCTCACTTGGAGGGGAGATCTGAAATGGGAAGATTGATATTATGTTAGTTCTCTTATGCTCATCATGAAAGCCTTTGGTTGCACTTTATTTTACAGTACTGTATTTAACATGTACAGTACTTAAAGCATAAATGCTAGATATCCACAATATTGGAATTTTGCAGATATCTATTATACCAGCCTGATCTCACAAGGAAACGTAACTATTTTAGTCAGTTTAGTGATTCAGTCGTAAGAAAAGGTACGATTTTCAAAAGGAGGCATGGCAGCAAACCCCATCCTTAACCCAACCGTCATTGGGGAATAAACCAATCGTACTAAATTATCTAAATTAAATACAAATTAGCCACTAAATCAAAAAGCTACAAATTGTCGTGAGATAGCGTTGATTATACTTGACCCGTGACCATTTTAACAGCTGAAAAATACTATAAATTAGCCGATTAGCCAATCCTGTTTACATCCAGGCCCGGATTGGCTAATCGGGAGGACCGGGAGTTTTTGGGCAGAGAGGGCACTCTCAGCAGTCGCACTTTTTTTCATTTATTTATTTATTTTACCATAGCGTCACAATTTCTATTTTTTATTTTGCAGTGCAAAACAACGATCTCTGAAAACCGCCGTTTATGTACTATTTCCTGTACTGTAGCTCATCAGCAGCAGCAGCCTCTTTTCTAGTTTGCTGCTAACAGTAAAGAGCCAGGCCCCGTAACGTTACCAAGCACCATAAGCCCAACACATTAGAATGGGCAGGTAGGATTGTCATTGAGTGAATATAAGAATTTGAATTATTAATATTAATATTAATGAATATTCCACCTCCTCCATGAAAAATGCTCTGAGACAATTATTAAATTCTGATGATTCACTACATTAATAAATCTGACTCAACTTGATCAGAAGGCTAAAATGGGGGGGGGGGGGGGGGCATGAAGCCATCATTAGAAAGTAATACTGTGGTTAAAAAGGCTTGCGGATAACAGTGCAATATTTTATTCTTTATTTTTGTTTAAGGACTGTGTTACATCTGTAATTAGTTTCTGTAAGTACTTTTATAATTACACTTTAAACCATCCTTACAACCTTAAACCACCCTTAAACCTACCCATACCACCAAACCTGCCCCTAACCCACCTGTATTTGTACTTAATGTATAACAATTAATGTCTGTAAACAATTTTCCATTTTCCAGTCTAAGGTTTGAAACTCCAGGGCTGAAAAGGAGTCTCACTCTGGCCTTGTTTACATCATAAAGTCTACAGGCACACACACGCACACTTCAACACAAATGCTCCCAAACACATACACACATAGCAGCACACGAATAATAATGTAAAAGTTAATAAATAATAATAAATTAAAAGTTTCAATTCAAGGCAGCAATCAATTATGAGGCATGCAGTAATCAAGAACAAACTTTAACATGAGTAAAGCTACGTCACACTGCACTTTTCACCCCATAGACTTCCATTCATATGCAAGCGTATGTGACAGACCGGAAACGCAAGCTCGTGCAACAAGTTTTGCAGTTTGTCGCGTTGCAGAGTTCAAGCTTGATGTACTCTGACCTGCAAAATCACATAATGTAACTGTGTGAGACCAATCAATGTTCAAAATGACTTCTCTGTAAGGAAATGTAAAATAAGGACTTATCACTCACCTTTTTTAATATCTAATCAACTTGTTTAATCCTGCTCCTTTTCGCAGTACAACAGAATTTCACATGTTCAAATGTGTGAATAAGGGCTACCTTAATTACTTGTTGGTACATGTTTGTTAATTAATGTATTATAGAACACTTTAGTTTTGCTAAATGTAACTAACATGAACTCATGACCTGTTAATGTATTTTTATGTAATCACTTTACTTGGAGGAGCACATTATCAATAACTCATTCACACACATAATGATCATTCATGTCCGTTTAGTGTGTGTTTACCTTGAAAAACAGTTAAGAATGAGTTAATAATAATGTGCCCCTTCAAGTAAAGTTATTACATAAATATACATTAACAGATCATGAGCTCATCTTAGCTCATTATTTAACAGACATGTACTAACAAGTAATCAGGGTAGCCTTTATTGACTCATGACTTGTGACTGATGTTGTAGTTAATGCTAGTTCTTGATTAGCGAATACATTAACTTATTAGTTCACACACACTATATATATATATATATATATATATATATATATATATATATATATATATATATATATATATATATATATACATATATTTATATTTATTTTTTTGCTTGTTCAAACTACTTATTTAAAATAAGCTGAATTAACACAATTCTTGAGATTTCATTGAAACTTAATTTTTTATGTTCAATCCACATAAATTTGTTAAAAGTGTTTAGTTAACTTAATCGATTTGTGTTGGGAGAACATAAATGAATTGTGTGGAACCCTGCATTTTTTTTCACACTTATTCACCTTCAGCATTTTTAGTCAAAAGCGAGTGTTCAAACTACTTATTTAAAATGAGCTGAAATAACACAAATTTGGAGATTTCATCAGGACAACTTAATTGTTTTATGTTCTATCCATCTAAAGTTGTAAAAACTAATAAGTTAATTTAATTTTTTCATATTGTTCAAACACAAATCTATTGTGTGGAACCCATCTTTTTTTTAGGAAAACAGAGACTGGTTTATGATGAAGGTGAGGTTGTTTTTTGTCAAAATAGAAAAAAATTCAAAAAATGCTTTATTTTAGAGGTTTAGTGAAGGTTGGTCATTTCTGAAAAACTGTAAAAAATGCAGGATTCCGCACAATTCGTTCATTCTGTCTCAACACAAATTGATTAACTTATCAAATTAAACATACAGTAAAACAATTAAGTTGTCCCTAAAGAATCTCAATAATTCTGTTATTTCAGTGCAGTTTAAATAAATACTTTAAACAAGTGGCAAAAATATTTCTTGGACTGCATACACTGTGGTTGGCTTAAATTTTTAAGTTGAATCAAATTAACTTTATGGGTCCATTGAACTTAAGTTAAACTGACTTTAAAAAGCTTGTGTAACTTATAAAATTAAGTTAGAACATGGTTAACTTAGTTTAATAAGTTACAATGAACTAAAAACAGATGCTGTCATGACTAATCGATCATTTAATTTTTTTACAGTGTAGGACAAAAAGAGGATTCTAAGACCACACAAAAGTTAATTCTTAAAAAGAGCTAACTCAATATTTTGGTGTTGTACAGAATCCACAAGTCTTCTTTTTGACTGTTAAATCAAATAAGATGCACGAATTTATGACATAATGCAACGTTATTTGTGTATTTTACTTTAATTTCTTGTCAGTTGCAGCACCCATTTGTAAATCAGTCATGTCAAGGTTTACATTTCAAACAACTATGGGACAATTTTATATAACATTCGAATATTATTTTGAATTGTAAGTTACTAAGAAATTATTTTGGTTATATAAGGTAACTACATGGGTTACAGTTTGGTTCAAGGGTTGGTTTAAGGATGTGATGTGTTACCTGAACTCCACCGAAGCCATTAGGTCCGAGGTAACGCTCACAGACATATAGGGGTTGGGGGGGGGTGTGTGTGTGGTGGTTATTTAGATGCACGCACACAATTAAATAACACCGCTAGAAAAGGAGGACGTTTCTCATGTGCTCCATGCTCTGCAGAATATTACCGACTGACACACGTATGGTAAACTTTCTGGAACATTCTAAACATACTCAGTCTTTCCACAAGGGGGCAGCAACAGTCCACAGTCCTTAATAAGGGTGAATAAAGAGCCCTTTGCAACAATATATATATATAATATATATATATATATATATATATATATATATATATATATATATATATATAGACCCAGTTATAGGTTGACTGTTATGTCAAAGCCATGTCGACCTTTGAAGTGAGCACTAGCAGACCCGGTGAGATTTGGAGCGACGAGGTCAATACCGACTTGAACGGTAACCCTATTGTCATGGAAGAAAAATCGGCGACCACCTAATACTGACAAATTTTCTTCACGAGAATAAGCGATACGTGAAAAATGAGTTTGCTATGCCCAGCGAGCTTATTTGTCATTACCTATTTGACAAAAAGCTGCGCTCTGTTACCTTGTACATAACGGAATCTGGAGAACCACACACTCTGCAGGACCCCTGTCTGGTCCTGACGGTTAAAGACTGGATCTTATTCTACAAACATGTCTGGCCAGATGTCCATAATTCTAAACAGGAGCCGTTGTTTATCGCACCGAGTGGGATTCTGAAAAACCAAACAATCGATTTCGAGTGGTTGGAAACAACTGTGAAAACAACCCTGAAGACTGCATTTACATATTCTTATGCGATGACAAGACAAAGCTTCGAGAGTGTTCCAGAATAATACATGCTGACGAGCATAACGAACGATATGAAATGGTTCTACCCATCCTCTGGAGAGACGCTGACAAGATGGCTGACATTTTGGATCCATAAACCAATTGTTCAAATGATGTGATTTAAATGATCTATACAGAAATATTAAAGTTCAGCTGTTTCACCCCCAGAGGTCTGTGCGCCGCGGGAGAGATCATTCGCAATTGTCTCCGCCCATCTACTACGAGCATAAAAAGCCCTAATTGGCAAGTGGCCACCACAGTATTACAGCATGTCTCAACAACACTCTTCAGAATTTGCCATCTTCAGGCCCGAGGATACCAATTCGGGTCCTTCTGATGACAACGCCGTACCATGCTTTCCGAAATTCGGAGCTTCTGCATTAGACCGTGACTTACCGTGTTTTGAGATATTCAAATCTTCTGAACCGGACAACGATGAAAAAAACTGGCTGGATAAATTCTGCACCGAACTAGGATACCGTAACCTGACATACCTGACCAACAAGTACAAAAAAGATGATCATGCAAAGTTTGACGTCACGGACGGGTGTTTCTGCAGTTCCGGTTTCAAGATCATAAAAGCACTCATCACGGTGCTCATGCAGCACATCATCGATGCTCAGCTGAAAAAGTAATGGGAGGGTTGTGCTATCGACCACCCCAGCCAGCCGCAACACACCTGCCTGTTTGAACCATCACCATTCTACTTCGACTCACACTTTGGAACACTCGTCAATAAACTGATCAAACCTGAGTTCCACACAGCTGTGTCACAGGTTATGATGCATGTTGGCTTAAAGTCGCAGCCTCAGATGATCCACGGGACTGTCCTGGGTATTCTACATGAATTGAGGAGCGAACCGTTCATCGTCACAAGACTGGAAGACATCAGGACCAAGATTCTGGACGACTCCTGTGAGAAAATCGTCAGCAACGCTGTCGATTTCTGGTACCGCAGTGACTAGACCTCGAATCGGCTGAAACTCCACAATGGGAAATACATGTAAACCTAGTAAGATACTTGAAAGCTTTTAAAAGAGTACTACAAAAATCAGTTAAATGGTCTTTTATGTAAAGTCATTAACGATGCTACGAATGATGACCGATTATCTCAGTCCAGATGGGTAGCAAATTACAAGAATGAAATGAAGATTGTGAAAACTCTAGATAGTTCATGGGACAATATGATTAATGTTTGTGTTAACGGTACTGAACCAACGTGTTTTATGATTAGAAGAGTTCTAGAAGCTATGTCTGAAGTATCTGATCGGTTTGGAGTCGGTAATGTCCTCTGTATGTCTACCTATGTGTCGCTACCAAAAATTATGTTGATAACATATCTGAAATTGTTGAATCTTTGGTCACTTACATTCTAGATAAAGACATGTCATCTTGTGTACAATTTCTATGCTACCTAGACAGTTTGTAAAGTCGTTATGTAATCATTTCATGTCATGTATGTTTCCTTGCTTTAAATAAAAAGACGCGTACAAACAATGTTTTGCATTATTCTTTGAGAACTGGCAAAACAGAAGCATGTCTGATTTAATGAAGAATGTTTATTATGATCCATCACGCCAAAAGACAAAAAAAGCTCTGATGGATTTGCAAAAAACTTAAATTACCCATTTCTTTTTCTATGCTGTTTATTATTGTACAATCTAGCTATGGATAACAATGGTTTCTATGTTACGCTCCCGTGTAACGCTTCTTTATCTGTATATCCTGAAAATCGTATATCTAGTTATATGACTTTGTCTAAAACTATACACCTGAAAGGTAATTGGGAAGTAGGTCTCGCTGAAATTGAATATCCTAGAAGCTGGTATAACATTACTGACGATGATGGCATGTTTAACCTAGACACGTACCCCGACCCTGATAATGAAGAGAGAAAAAAACTAGAAACAAAAGTACTTAAAGATCTTCCTGATTTCTTTGTTTCGAGGCGGGTTCGAATACCCAGAGGGTACTACAAGGATATACCAACCGTGATCAAAATTATAAATGAGGTTATCAAACCATCAGGGCTATTGTTTTATGATAAATTAAAAAATAAAATTAATTTGGTGGCAAAACCTAGCGTATCTATAGGTTTCTATGAGAAACTAGGCGCCATATTAGGAGTGAAACCTGGAGAGGGACTAGGTCATTCGACCTACCATGAAAAAGCAGATTTTACTAAGACCGTCACCACATATGCTCCCCATAAAACTGACATCAATTGAGGTTTCTACACATTATATGTCTACTCCGACATCATCGACTACCAATCAGTTGGTGATTCATACGTGCCCCTTTTAAGATGTGTACATATAACCAGTGAAAACAATGATATCGTCAGTGTCAGATACGACAAACCACATTACGCATCGGTCAACAAATCGATTATCACAGACATAAACATAGAAATAAAGGACGATCAAAAACGATCAAGGTAAAGTTTTGTGAAACTACACTTTAGACCGGTGAGACATTCGGGTCTTTAAAATGTCTTATTACAATACACACCGCGGCGAAATCAACAATTATGTCAACTACTACCAAAATCAAGCTGGAGGCGGGCTCCCGGATATGCAGGTGGTGCCGTCATGTACGGGTCAGGCCAGGGAGGACTATTCAGAGGCCTGTTTAGGATGGCGGTCCCGTTGTTAAAAACCGGGTTCAACATTGCTAAACCTCACTTGAAAACGGCTGCAAAAAACATAGCATCGGATGTTATTTCAAACGTGCTGTCAAGAGCTCGTGATGATAGACAACAAGACGGTTCAGGGCTCATAGTTATGGCCCATAAGAGAATGTCTAAACCACCAGGAGTCAGGAGGCGTTGTCGCCCTATAAAGAAAAAGCGCACAGTCAAGAAAACGACACTTACACGCAGGAAGCGTAGGAAGAGTGTGAGACGAAACACCGTCGCTAAGAGAGACATAAACACCATTTTCTAACATGGCGCTACTGCATCGCATGTCCGGAGAGTGTATTAAGTCGGAGCTTGACCTATTTACAGTACCTTTAACACAGACGGCTATAGAGAAGAATATGTATGTGGAGGTACCTCCTCTGTCGGCCATCTCGGATTCGTCGCCTTTGGAGTTTTTTATAGCAGGGTCCGGTGAGGAATACATCGATATAAATAATACATTGATGCATCTAAGACTTAAAATCACAAAGCCTAATGGCGGTGAAATAGCAGATCCTGTAAAAGTTGGTTTAATCAATTACCCTGCTGCCACAATTTTCTCACAAGTTGACGTAAGTCTCGGAGACCGATTAATCTCCCAAAGCTCGAGCACCCACCCGTACAGATGTATGATCGAGAGTCTCATCAACTACAGCAAAGACACGCTGGAATCTCATTTCACAGGTCTTTTTATCAAAGAACGGCCGGGCACATGGATGACTAAGATCCAGCTGGCAATAACCAGGGGTTGACGAAAAGGCATCATACACAACCAAGAGCAAGATTGTCTATCTAATGGCTCCTATTCACAGCGATATTTTCTTTCAAGAAAAATTAATGCTCATGGCGTCGATATAAAAATACGCATGTTCAGAGGTAAAGACTAGTTCTGTCTGATGTGGAGTGATGACGTAGCCTATAAATTAAAGATTGTGTCTGCATCCCTATTTGTCAAGAAAGTGACAGTCGCACCGAATGTGCGGCTGGCCCATGTTCAGGCCATGCTGTCCACCAATGCAAAGTATCCGATTGACAGGGTCTGCCTGAAAAATTTCTCCATACCACAAGGAGCCCGAGTTTCAAATCAGGAAAATCTATTTTTGGGTACTCTACCAAAATCAATCGTCTTGGGGATGACCGATAACGATGCCTTTACCGGTTCTATGATAAAAACCCCTCAAATTACGATTTGAAGTTCTTGGCCATCTGTCGATGGTCAACAAATTCCTGCTAAACCTCTCGTACAATTTTACAGACGGCTCTGTGGTACGAGAATATTATCAACTCGTAACAGCTACCGGCAGGCATCTTAAAAACCACGCTCTGTCTATCAACAGATCTGAATTTGCCAGGGGATATTCCCTCAAGGCATTCAACCTTGCACCGGACGAAGACTGTGGTCAACACGTATCGCTTATCAAGTCTGGAAATATCAGACTCGAAGCCTGTTTCAGACAAGCATTGCCGCATACCATCAACCTCATCATCTACTCAGTGTTTGACAGCATCATTGAGGTGTCTAATCGAAGGCAGATTCTGGTTGATTACTATTAATCGGTTATGACACCATACAGCTAAACGCTATCATGGATAAAATTACATGTAACACTCATTTTCTCTGAACTCTACCATCTGATCAACTACCTGAAAGACCGTTAACAAACTTACCGACTATGGTTATTATTAACACACACCCTTCCGACTTGCCAGGGGAACACTGGCTATCGGTTTATTTATGCGAGATGGTATCGGATGTTTTTTTGACAGTTTTGGCAACAAACCGGACAGTGAAGGATTTCCAATATCCATCAAAACTTTTTAATGAATACTACAGTGACAAGATATTCTACAAAACGTGTCCAGGATTTTATGTCAAATGTATGTGGTCATCACTTTGTTTTTTTCTTGTATCATCTGTCTAGGGGTCGTGACTATAACCATGTGATGAATATGTATAGTGAAAATTATGTTAAAAATGACAAAATGGTTGAACTTTTTGTAAAAAAAAAAATTTAAATGTTTGCAGATAACATGTATTTGTGTACCCATTGTGTTCAGACTTGTAACTCTTCCATAATGCATGAATGATTTTAATGACAAATGAAAAATCACAATCATCATCTGTTTTGTTGAATTTTATTTCAAGAAAGTGATACACATACATAAAAATATTTAAAGATCACGAAACATGTTGACGTTAATAATCCAACCATCGACCGTTATCGCGATCTGAATTAAACATGTCCTCATCCGCAGTTGTGTCCTGATGTGATTTTCTTTTTTACGACCCTTTTTAGGAGTCTGCTGAGCATCGTCAATAGGATTGTTTTTTTAAGTAATAATCTTGCTTCTAACTTGTTGGTTTGGTACAGTCGAAAAAGGAATGTTTAATTCAGCGCATGCTTGAAGAAACTCTGTCCACCTTTAGGTCTTCTGTCATCTCGTACTTGTTGCGGTGCTGTAACGTTGTTTATTAAATCGAGCATGTGTGAACCAGGTATGGTTTTCCCTTAAACACAAACTCACCAGACTCGGACCAGAGCTGAGATCTTTAGCCTTAGACATTTTGTCTAATATATATCTGTTTTTTACACGTTCATCTGTACGTTCTTTAGAACTTCAGACATCACATCATCTTTCAACTTGTCTTCAGCATGTATCTGACAGAGTTAACTTTATGATGTTCTGATGGTGGTAGCGAGAGTGTTAAAACACTACTCTCACGTTCGCCTAGCTTAACAATTGTTAAATATCTGGTTAAGATGTTTGAGTAAAGTTTAAACTTTTTCACATTGATCCAAATCGGTCCTGAGTAAAATATTTCTTATAGCCGTATCAAGATCGTTTTCTACGACCTGTTGAATGTTCTTGCGAGTGCTTGTTTGCATTTTATCAGCTGATTGTGCGGTACGAGATACATTTTCTCAGCATACTCCATCCTTTACTCTCGTCTAGATGTGATCAAACTTGAAATAAATGGTACAGCGACGCTTAGGAGCGGTAAAAGAAACCCACCGGTCTGATTAAAGACTTTTTTCTTAGCCGCTATGTTGATTTTTTATTAGCAAGGAATTTTATCTCCTCCCTCTTCTTTTTCAACTTTCTGTATTGCTGTCTGTTGATTGGGATAACTCCGTATAAGATGTTGAGAGCGAGTTCACACAGCGCTAAAATGAGATCGTCAGACGCTGACTGTAGAATAAGTCGTCTTTGTTTTGGACTAGATTTATGTAACATTTTTAATACAGGTAGATGCTTACATAGTCTCGCGGACATGGTTCGTTATTACGCTCTTCTTTTTTTCTGGAGGACCACCTGGCGATCTGAAAACAATCCTGTTCCGAGACGAAATTGTTCTGGAGTTTTAAGCTTTATAGTCTATCATGAGATAGCCGAAAGGACTCTTGACGGCATCTTGGTAGATTCCATAAAATATTTTGTGTTACCAGGATACATCTGCCGACCCAACACCGCTACTTGATTTGCATCACGTGGATTTTAAACAAAAAAACAATTTGTGTTTAAACTGATGGTTCTGCTGGATTTGCCTTGAACAAACAAATTTTGTACGATAAGAATTGCAGAGAGATTACGATGGTGGACGTATTGTGTGAAGGCTTTTTCAATCTCGGAATTTCCACTAGCTTTTTCATCATATCGTCGATAATTAACAAGTTGTTTTATCACATGCACAAATATATCACAAAAGCATTTTTACAAAAAAGGACTTTCCAGAATTGGATGGTCTGCTTATAACACATGAAAACGGATGTTGAAGCCTGAAATCAAAATCAACCGCTTCACACATTCCTCTGTACATTGAATTAAAAGCCATAAGGCAGAGTCGTGTAATCCGGTAAAAGTCTACGTTTGTTATACACCATATTGAACTTTTTAACGACTGATTTGTTGAGCAGCGTGAGGTGTTTTTATTCCTGACAATGTTGTCAGCTTGCGCTAAAATGTATTGAGCGTCATCACCGGATGTCACATACCCTTCAACCAGACCAATCAATGTGTCTAATCTTATTGCTTGGGAATTTTTAGCATTCAGAGTTATACCCTTAGCTTTCATGCAAACCTTACCCACGGCGGTACGGTACCCGTTTGACTTGGGACCGCTGGAACAAAACTCAGTAATATAATCACCATCACCTATTTCATCCGTCAGCTCTCCCAAATGATCACCGAGAGGCGGCATCCAGTTGCCGTCCTTAGATACAAAAATAACGTTATCTGTGTAGAGTATAACAAACGATTGCCGAGTTTGTCCATCAGATTGTACATTTCCAACCTGGCAAACGTTGTTGTGAACGCCCCTATGAACACATTAATGTCGCGAGTAGTACTAGGAGTGTCTTGAGGCAGTTGATGCTGGACGAGCGCTACATCATCTGAGATATTTTAAATTATCAGTTGCACCAAAAACGATCCTGGTGAAATCTTCAGGGTCATGCATAAGCCTTGTGGACGGCAAGCTCTCGTGCATGGAGAACCTCCCCCATAAACTATTTAACAACAGCTTGTTTATGGCCCACTGTGCGGGGTTATGACAAATCATTGATGGGTCAAGTTGAATGCCCTCTTTCTCGTAGTACTTGCGGATATAAGCGTCTTTTTCAGCATCGCTGACGACGTTTGAAGGGTAACCGGATGCTTGCTGTTTCAAATGCAAAAACGTTTTAACGTATTCGCTAAACAACTTGTCCGACCTTTCAGGAAAATTCCAAACTTCGTCGACTTTGACTACTACATAACCTTTCTCGATCGCTTTTAAAAGTTCAATACTGACCCACCACCCAAAAGAGCCCTTTCATACAACCGTGTGACCACAGCTTGATGTCTGGTTTTTCGCATGTGCGCAGGTTCGACATAAGGGGAACATGAGTTTACCGCTGCATCTGTAAGGGAGGACCGGATGTAGTAATTTACGTGGCGGATACACAGTGGCTTTGATAAGGCCGTCATAATTTTCAGTCGGTTGAAAATCATTGAAAATTATTTCCGCGTGTCCTATAGGGTAGCTCTTTCTTGACTGGCAGAACGGGTATAAAGAGGTAAAATCAAGGTAGCTAATTTTCTCGCCATCGGCCACTTTGTGATACAACTTGTAAGCATTTGTGCGACCACCAAAAAGAGCATCTCTTGGTTTCCATCACTGAAGTGTCTGTCTGCTTCATTTTAGCCAATTCACATTCCCAGATAACCTCTACTTTCATACCATAAACACTTTGTAGAATTTCAACCTTTTCGTCAGACCGAGTTCTGAGAATGCCATATGAGATAGCCGACAGGCGGTTTAGGTTGTGGGGTTCATAACGGCAATGATGACCGTGATGAAAACAACCGTTGAATTCGAGAGCATACCTAGACCCGCCCTGTTCATAATACCGTCTAAGAAAAATTTACCGATTTGCATTTAACCATGATTCAGAGCATGATGAACGTCAACGTTTCTAGAATTTTTTACATACTCCAACCATTCAATCGATACGCTTGAGAACGTCTTATTTTGGTGAATGTACGCATTATATGGGTTAGAGCCACAGTGTTCTCTCTGAGATAATGAGTTTTGAAGACACCCATACAACAACTTGCAAGAGTCTTGAAACTAAACGGATCAATTTGAGTACACTCTATGAACGATTCACGATATTTCATACACGCTTCGCATAGCAAGATAACATCATTTTCGCCATAGTGGTACAACTGCTCCTTAAAGTTAAAGACCGTGCGTGAAGCAGTAGTGTACCACGCATCGAACTTTGCTCGATCTTTTTCAGATAGGTTGTCATAGCCATAGAACTTTTTGTCTGGGATTGCGCCGATATAGTTCTCATTTTCTTTCTATTGAAATGATGCGGAAAGTAGCCTTTTTCTGTTGTGGCTAGATTTAATGCAGCTGGCATCTTAGATAGTGCCATCGGTATGAAGGATATGCTATCGATGTAACGTTGTTTAAACGTATCATCGAACATAAATATTAATTTACATCCTTGCATGATGATGTCCATTTTAAGACCAGCTTTGCAGTAATATTCAAGAATTAGAAAGGAGTCAAATCTGGAAGCATTATGAGCTATGATGCAGTCAGTAGCTTTTGTATTTGGGTTTTCTGAAATGTGTAATAGTTTTTTCCACACAGTCAGTTCCTGCAGCTACAAATCTTGCACCACAAAAAGTTATCGCACAGACAAAATTAACCACATGTCCCCATTTCATAACAAGTCTCAAAATCGTAAAAAACATATTTTTTCTGAGGGTTATTGATTCTTTCAGGATTCATAAAACATTCATGTATCCCAGCATTGGTAAGTTCTTCACAGCATGCCACGCAACGGATCGGGGAGCATTCGTGCTGAGATTTATACTTTTCGTAACGTCTACCACAATCTTTGCAGTATTTTATAACGTCGGCACTTGTTCTCTTTTAAGCACCGGCTTCTTATGAGCATCGTAGCAGTAAGCCGATTTGCAATAACGCAAACAATCGGGGCAATGGATGGTTTTTTAGGATATTTGTAACATTCGCTGTCGAAACAGAAGTTGCAGACGTAATCACATTGATGGTGTCTAAGGTACGCAAACCCTTTATAGCAGAATTCACATACATAGCTAGCGCCTATAAAAGACTTCAAATTAAGAATCATGTAGTAATGATGAACGTCTTGTAATAAAGGAACACTGTTTTAAGGTGTGGCTCTCTGTTATTTACGTAGGTTTGTAACACACCCGTGTTAGTCCTATAAAAAACAACTATTTTTATATCAAACAGTCGTTCAAATCTAGCGATGTCATGAAGGCCTACATCATCTTGGATAGTAAGACCAGCTTTATTGTGTATGATCGATGCACGGTTTTCTAATTCACACTCTGTTAATTCAGGATCTAGAAAATGTGCTAGACATATAGAGAAGCATAGTTTGTTTGATATGTTTGTAGGTATGAATAAGTTCGTCTTTTTTCTTTGATTACCTGATCAAATGCCAAATCAGTAAGTTTACGACGAGGTTGACCGCCTCCTAGTCTGCTCATTACAACATCTGCTTCAATCTCGACAGCATCGTTAGTTGCTAATGGTCATCGCTCTGTAGAATATTTACAATTTGGTCTGTAAAAAGATTAACTTCATAATTATTACTCTGTGTGAAAACAGCATTTACATCGGATTTCAGAGCGGGGGTTCTAAGGCATAAATTGATAACACTACCATCACCGCCAATATGTCTAGCGAATGACACTATGTCATCCATGGTTACGTGTAAACGTATGTGGAATGTCGCTAAATCCTGAGATCTTATTTCTCTCATATTCAAAGACCTATGAAACATGATATTCGTTTACATCACCACCATCTCTCAACAATGTATCAATGTCGATATGTCGTTGACCTAAAGGTTCAACAATATCGTATGTTGATGGTTGCAGATCATCGTCAACTGACGGATGCGTTGTTTTGTTATTACACGTATTATCTACTGCACTACTAGTCAGGGCCGGCCCAAGCCTTCAGGGGGCCCTAAGCAGGATTTATTTGGGGCCCCTTGGTGCAAACAATGTGACAAATTATCGTCGATCCTTGATTTATTTGCACACTGTAAATTTAAAACATGCATTATCGATTTTATTTGGCTGTGTTGCTTAAATCATAAATGTTTAAGACAATTCCAAATATTATACTGCAGAAACAATGCCTATTGATCAACTGCCTATTGATGCCACAAAACTAAACAATTAGACACAAAACATTAATCTAAGCTTTAATTAATGTTGACAGAAACAAATACAGCTGGAAGTAGCCAATAGCATACTTATTATTATTATTATTATTATTATTATTATTATTATTATTATTATTATTCAGTCACAAAACGCTGCCAAACAGTCAAAAATAGTGACAATAAAGATAATTTTTAAAAATGGATAAATGTTAACACTGATAAATGGATAATGGATAAATGTTGAACACATTTTGTAGTTCAAATAGCTTAAACTATTTACATCAAATTCAAATTAAATCAGGAAGCATTTTGTAGACGTATTTGCATATAGCATATCACTAAATATCTAGAAAAAAAAAATAAGTTTCAGAAATAATTCTAAATTAAGTGAATTTTTTTCTGTAAAGTGAACAAATTAATCTGCCAATGAGATAAGTAAAATAATCTTACTTAAAACCAAAACAATATTCTTTTTTTACCCTAATTGGCAGATTATTGAGCTTTTTTAATGAAAAAATACTGCATATAATTTTGACTATAATCTGTCTAGAAAATGTTTATCGGTTAAATTTTTTTTAGATATTTGGACAAGAAACAAGACAAAATCTAGAAGAAAGAAAATCATTTTGCAGTGTATTTACCATCCATAGTTAATGGCTGTGTAATAAGAAATTTGAAACAAATGAATAAATCAGAAGCTTATTTTTTATCACCAAGTTTATGAAGCGTTTTGCTGCTGTGCTGTGCACTGTTGCTTCAATCACGATATCAGTGATTCTGCGATAAATCAACAGATCACAAGAAAACCAATCATGCATAAAAAAATAAAATAAAAAAATGCAAAAAGGAAAAAATGCATCAAAAGGCTGATGCTTTTCTTTTAATGACAGCATGTTTATAAAATTGCAACAATGTAAAACAAGCGCACAGCTGTCAAACAACTTAACAATGCTGATGTGCAAAGAGCAGTTTGTGATTGAAAATCACAGTCATCTCTATCATAGCAGCAGAATCTCAATTTTGTGGAATATGCATTTAAGAAAACACTGTCAAAATAGTCAATTATTGCTTTCTAGTTTTCTGTAAACTTAAAACACTTATTACAACTTGATGAACTTATTTTATGAAAACATGAAAACATTTTATGCTTAGCCCTGGTTTATTTTAAATAAACAATCATGCATTAAATATTTGTAATATTTTTAATGCATTAATATTTTTTCTTTAACTGATCAGAATGCTCTGAGAGGTGAGAACAGACTCCTCTGATCGCGTTTGAAGTTTTCAGTAGTGGAGAACATCAGTTATTTACTCATCTATTTAAAAAGATTTTTTAATTACCTTAATATTTTTTGTCAAAATACCATCTACAAGACTTTGCCAAAATCTGTAAGGGTTAAATAAACGCAAGGCCTTTTAAATTATATGTTCACCCCCTATTGATATCTTTATCTAATACATATTTTGGCGGAATTAAAAAGTTTAAGCACATTTAAGTCACAGCACTGCCCGCGGGCACGCGCGAGCGATATAGCGAAGTGAAAGCGCATCTGTGAGGAAGAAACTAGCGGAAAATTCGGGGGAGCTGGATGTCTGAAACACAAATATCTTGGTCCAGCTTGGACAGAAGAATGTCCGTATGCCTGAGATTTCCACCATTGCAATGGCTCACCTGTCAGCTGTTTACATGACGCTGGTGTATCTCTGATGATGTCTGCTGTTATGGGAAGCGCCTGGTGGTGGCTGGGTGTACTGTATCTAAAGCGGTAATCTGTTGCAGTCAGTGTGAAAGACTAATTAATTCATATATTTTGTAAATTTAGATAAGTATAGATACGTGGCGCCAGAGTATGTATCGCGGCCAGAAATAACATGATAAATGGGCATATGTTTTGTCCCACCCCTTATCCATAACCCAACAAACAAACATAAAACGAAAGTCACTCATTCATTTCGTGCACTCTTGGGGGGCCCCTAGTGGCCATGGGGCCCTAAGCAGCCGCTCAGTTCGCTTATGCCTTGGGCCGGCTCTGCTACTAGTCGATGGTTGATCATAGTCAATCGGTATATCAGATGGCCTACTGTTAGCATCCTGAGTTAGTGCTCCACCGGTCTGTTTGCAAGATAATAGCAATCGTGCGTATTCTGTCAAATTTGATTCATTTTTCTGATCCAGGCCATCTAAATTTGGACTTTTTAAAATAGGATTGATGTTAAAAGCTTGTCTCTATAATTAAAATCTATCGTACTACTAGTCGATGGGTGATCATAGTCAATCGGGATATCTGACCGCCTACTGTTAGCATCCTGAGTTAGTGCTCCACCGGTCTGTTCGCTAGATAATAGCAATCGGGCGGTATTCTGTCAAATTTGATTCATTTCCTGATCCAGGCCATCTAAATTTGGACTTTTTAAAATAGGATTGATGTTAAAAGCGTAGTCTCTATAATTTATAATAAAACTATATAAAACTATAACTATAGTATATAGTATAACAAAACTATAATAAAATATCTATAATTATCTATAATAAAACAACTGCAAATCGTCTAAGAAACTAGCTGTATGGGTATCGATAGATCTTTGCGGTGTAACTGATAATGATTGATCTGGCTGGTTTTTGTGTATATCATCCGTGGTATTTACGTAACCATCACAGTTTTTTTATTTAGTTGATTCTTATTTTCGAAAAAAAAAAATTATGTTATTTTATCGCTTAAATTATAATTACTTTTATTATTTTTTATTTTTGACTTTATTATTTTTATAATTTAATGAATACTTTTATTGAATATTTTACTTTTATTTATTTAATCTTTTAGTTTATTTTTAGTTTTTATTTTGAAAGTGTTATTTATAGTTAAGTTTGTTTTAGTTTTATTAATATTTTATTTCTAACTTTTATTTTTAATGAATACTTTTATTTTTATTCTTTATTTTACATTTTTTATTTTAGTTTTTGATTTGAAATTATTTCTTTATTGATTATTTATAGTTAAGTTGTTTTAGTTTTATTCATATTTTATTTCTAACTTTTATTTTTAATGAATACTTTTATTTTTATTCTTTATTTTTAGATTTATTTTATTTTAGTTTTTTATTTTGAAATTATTTCTTTTATTGATTATTTATAGTTAAGTTTATTTTAGTTTTATTCATATTTTATTTCTAACTTTTATTTTTAATGAATACTCTTATTTTATTCTTTACTTTATTTTGAGATTTATTTTATTTTAGTTTTTTTTATTTTGAAAGTATTTCTTTTATTGATTATTTATAGTTAAGTTTATTTTAGTTTTATTAATATTTTATTTCTAACTTTTTTATTTTAAATGAATACTTTTTTATTCTTACCTTTTATTGATTATTTTACTTTTATTTTATTTTAGCTATGACTTATTGTTTAATTTGTTGCTATTTTTCTTTTTTTTTATTTATGGTTGTATACCTCTCTTGTTTCATTTATTTATTTTATTTTTAGGTATACTTATTGTTATATTATTTCTATATTAATCTTGTTTTATTATTTATTTATTATTTTATTTTTTCATATGAAAATCGAAACAAACTAGATCTATTTTTTTAGAAATACATTAGCGCCAATAAAAGTAATGGAATAACATGATAATTGTACAGAAATACAAAGTATGAATGGACAGAAATACAAAGTATGAATGGACAGAAATAAACAATTTAAAACTCAAACAGAATTAAACAATATTGAATAAATTTTTAAAAATGTATAGCTCAAGCAGCATTAAACAATATTGAAGATCGTTTTTAAAATGTAAAACACAAACAGAATTAAACAAACCAAATCCAATTTTAAATGCAAACTCAAATAGAATTATACAAAATCGAATACAACTTTTTAAAATGTAAAATCAAAACAGAATTAAAAATTGAATACAAGTGTAATATTTAAAACTCTATCCCTAAACACACAAGCCAATTCACAAGAAGAAAAAATTTAACATAAGGTTTTCATTTATCTAACATAGATAAAAGCAAGCATTCTTATTGAGGAATTATTTGTGTACAAGTGAATTTTAATTGAACAGACCATGGAACTTAATATGCGACAATCGCGTTCACCTTTGCTCATTCTGGACTTCAGTCAGTTTCTCATTGGTGACCCTCTATTGTTCATCTATAGCTAGCTGCTGGCGTACAAACATATTCGGATATCTGATTAATTTGTACCTCATTTCAGTCCAGATACTGTAGAATTAGATGATAACAGCGGGATTCACAATGCCTGTGGAGATTGTTTGTACAGGCTGTGCAGCGTGCTGGCTAAAAACGTCTGTCTTCTTTGTTCCGGGTCCTCTTCCAGCTCCTGTTCTTCTTCTTCTTCTAATGACTGTTGTGGGTATGCAGGACTACGATCGCCACCCAGCATTGAGTCGTAACCATCGGTGGATCCACCATTATCACTCCAGAGTTCTGAGCGCATCTCTGAAACAGCATTAAAAAAGTAAAGCCATTAATATATTGTTTAGAAACTAGTAGTAAGAAAATATATAAACAGTACATTGTTACTTTTAAGTAATTTATTTTAACTTAACAAAAATGTATAAACAACATTAACTGTTTAATGTAATTTTACATTCGATAAAATAAAACACCCACGTTGATGAATCTCAAAACTACTTTCATTAGGTCCAAGCGGGCTGGTAGCTGGTGACCGCGGAACTACAGAAGAAACACATATTAGCACATATTAGGAAATAAAAGCACACAGGGTCTAGCATTAAGCATTCAGCGTGTTCGTGCACAAACCGCTCGTGTACGGGTACGTAAGCTTGCGACATCCGCGTAGACGCGCACGCAAACAGTCAAAATGACATAACTTTAAACTGTATAAAACAAGATGATACATTACCTAAATGCGTTTCGTCTTCATCATCACAGTCGTATTCGTTTTGCTGTTCCTGTACGCTTGTATAAATTTTACGCCGTCTGTTAAAACAGAACTGTAATCAAGGCGCCTTTTTTCCGGACTTGTGGAGCTTACCAATGATGCTTGGACCAGATTGGTTCTTCCTCTACGGTTAAATCAAAACCTCAATGGATCTAAAACAGAAAAGCGAAAGTAATTTATAATAACAAGTTTCAGGAACCCTATAGCAGCAGATCCCGTTGTACAGACATTAAAAAGCACGATTATGTGTCTAAATGCTGTGGCCTGTATGTAATGCGCTCTTCTCCGAGCCATGTCCATTTTCATTCCAGGATTCAAATCCACGCTATGTAATAATGGCCCAAGATTAATTCATTTAAATAAAATATTTACCTTCGTGACTTAGGTTATCAACAGCGGGCCCGAGGATGCACTACGTGATAAAGCAGAAATGTATGAATTAAAACAAACCGAATTATAAAACATATTATGGTTTTATACACAGTATTGGTTGATGCTTCAAAAGCAGCAGTCTCTGTAGAATTTAATTCTGTAATATAAAAGCTGATAGATTGAAAATATTGCAGGTCACAGTTTGGCTGGGCGAAGTATAATAAAAATATTGAATTACATCATAATAATAATATTTAACTTACGACAAGTCATATTTCCTAAAAAGAGTATTGTAGAGGAGTTGATCAAGGATGACGATTTACTTCGACCGTGTGTTGTCCCGATGAATAGCTTTGTGGGTGATGTTCGTAATGACCGGCAAATTTAGTAAAAAAGATGGGGGGTTGAACAGGTGCCAGAACGATAAGGAGCTATAAAAAATGGCATGAAAATCTTACTTTCAAAAACATATATAAACATATATATGTTTCAAAAACAATATAGATATATAGAAAATAGTAGAAATATAAACAACTTTATATAGTATGACCAGCTAGTTTATGAATTATTTGATTTATTAATGAGTAGCGTAAAATCGTGTATAACGTAATGAAATAACCTGGATGATATATACATATATAAATGTGCATGTATTATACCATGCATATCTTTAATATTGAAACATTTCAACTATATATGCATGAAATACAAAACATTGATATTATCTATTATTTTAGCCGGATAAACTATAAATAAGTATCCGGAAACACTTTTACTTGTAATATTACTGTTTTCATGATGTTTATAAATGTCTCGTTATTTTAATTAAAATATCAGTTGGTTTGGATAAAAGATGTAATATGATGATTGTAACTAATATGGTGTTTTAGACTATTGAATGTACATTGACTTAACATAGACGTTTGTTATTCAGACTAGGCTAAATATCACTCATTTCAATATAATTTAATCGGGTAACAAAAATTGATAAATACGTATTTGTCGAGTATCCAGTAGATGGTACTAGAGGTCTATGTTTGTGCTTAGAGATGCGAGAAGTGCCGGTCGCTTATCAGCTTCAAAAGGGTATCGTGGAACCACCCGCTGTTCGTCTTCACAGATCTCTCCGGATCATAGCGTTGTTTATTGCAGTGGACAAACACCTATTACCTTATCACCAAGACCTGATGGCACTTCAAGCTGCGATGCGGAAATCTGACCGAGGTGTCGTGCAGGGGTTTGTTGATTGCATAACAGACAGTCAAATTCACAGAAACGTATATTAGTGGTTAATGTTAATATCAAATAAAATTAAATAGACTAAAACAATATCTACTATACCATATTATTATTGTAAACATAATGTGATCGCGGCAATCAAAAATTATGTTACCGGTGATCCTTTGCCTGTCTTAAAATATGGATTACAGTAATGTAGTAATATAAAAACAACATAACCTATTAATGAGCAATAATAAAGGCAGATTCATTAAATACAATGTTGTGAATTCAAAATTTAAACAGTATGAACCCTATATTTATATTGTGCCAAAAATATATGCAGCTCAAATCGTGTTAAGTGTTTATAATAATATTTAAGATTTTTTACATTCTTTTTCTTTTACATTAGAAATGGGTCATACAACAAAGGTAATCGTTTGTTGTATAGTATAACGTTTAAATAAAGTTAAACAACCATAATATTCATACTGATTAAATATTTGTCTATGTTGAACAATCACTCTCTCTCTCTCACACACACACACACACACACACGTCTAAACAGCCGGAAAGAGCCGCACTGAACGATAGCCCTGTAATCGAACATAGGCGTTATTAAACAAGCGCAATCATAACGTTCTCTTATCTAATAGTAGCATATAACGATTGCGTTGTAACAGTCATCAGATAAGTCTTCTATCTTTCACAAGCAGACTTCAACCGACTTCAAATTACCAAGACAGACACATAGCCAGAGCCAGCCCCCACACCCACAGCCCTAGCTGAGACACACACGTGCACACACACATACCAGAGCACAGACAAGAACACAGGAGAGCTATGTCAGACAGTGGTGCATATACTATAGTTTATTAATTATAATATATATAATATAATATAAATTATAATTATAATATATAATTTACTGCAATAATTAAAATGTTATATAATATATTAGTATAAAATAAATATAATATAGTTTATTGCAATAATTAAAATATATTCAATTCAATTCAATTCAATTCACCTTTATTTGTATAGTGCTTATACAATGTAGATTGTGTCAAAGCAGCTTCACATAAAGGTCACAGTAATAGAACAGTGTAATTCAGTTTGTAGTGTTTAAGTTCAGTTCAGTTTTAGCTCAGTTTCAGTGTGGTTTAATAATCACTACTGAGAGTCCAAACACTGAAGAGCAAATCCAACGATGCGCAGCTCTACAGATCCTGAACCATGCAAGCCAGTGGCGACAGCGGAGAGAGGAAAAAAAACTTCACTAAAGGCGGAAGTGAAGAAAAAAAACCTTGAGAGAAACCAGGCTCAGTTGGGCACGACCATTTTAATTTCTCCGCTGGCCAAACGTCTTGTGCAGAGCTGCAGTCTCAGTGGCGGAGGCTGGAAGCTGGCCTCAGCGAAGACTCGTCTGTCTCTGGAGCGTCACAGGAATCAGTCTCATGTTCTCCACTCTTCCATGACCACCACAGTAGTTGCTCAGGATTCGGCCAGGTTCAGGATATGGAAACCTTGGGATCATCTCGTCGTTGGTCTTGGATCGAATCAGTGACTCTGCATAGTCTGGGGGCCTCGGGAAGAGTATCCCCAGGTGGAAATGGAGAATAAAGAAAATAATTAGCGTAGCTGATGTTCACAGTGTATATCAGCAAGATGTATAACCTGTGTGGAAGCCCCCTAAGTGGTGCACTAAGTGTATGCTTTACTGAACAGATAGGTCTTTAATCTAGTTTTGAATTGGGAGAGTGTGTCTGAGCCTCGGACGTTATCAGGAAGGCTATTCCAGAGTTTAGGAGCTATAAATGAGAATGCTCGCCCTGCTTACTCGACTTTGCTATTCTAGGTGACTACCAGAAGCCCTGAGTTTTGAGACCTTAAGAGCGAGTTGGATTGTAGCGAGACAGAAAGATTGGTTAGATAACAGGAGCTAGATTATTTAAAGCTTTATATGTAAGAAGCAATATTTTAAATTCAATACGAAACTTAACAGGCAGCCAGTGTGTAAGGAGGATAAAATTGGGGTGATGTGATCAAATTTTCTAGACCTGGTAAGAACTCTGGCAGCTGCATTTTGTACTAATTGAAGTTTGTTAGTAGAGGATGCTGGGCAGCCAGCAAACAGTGCATTACAGTAGTCCAGCCTAGAAGTCATAAAAGCATGGACTAGCTTTTCTGCATCTGAGATGGATAGCATACTTCGTAACTTAGCGATAGTTCTCAGATGAAAGAAAGCAGTTTTTGTGACATGGGATATATGATTTTAAAAGTTAAATTGCTGTCTAATGTGACACCCAGATCTTTTATAGTAGAGCTAACGCTAACTTTGTATCCCTCTAATTGTAGGTCGAGTTGTGAGATCTGCTGTGTACAGGATTTAGGCCCAATAAGTAATAATTCTGTTTTGTCTGAGTTTAAGAGAAGATAATTGTTGGTCATCCAGTCTTTAACATCTTTAATACACTCAGTTAGCTTGGACAGATTAGACGTCTCGTCAGGTTTAGTTGAAATATATAATTGAGTATCATCTGCATAGCAGTGAAAGCTGATCCCATGTCTTCTAATAATGTCTCCCAGGGGTTAGCATGTATATTGTAAACAGCAAAGGGCCTAAAACTGATCCTTGAGGCACCCCGTATTTTACTGGGCTGATTTGTGAAGGCTGTCCATTAATATTCACAAACTGGTAACGGTCAGATAAGTATGACTTAAACCATTGTAGGGCATGTCCTGGACACCTGTAGACTTTAAGCGATTGATAAGGATACCATGGTCAATGGTGTCAAATGCCGCACTAAGATCGAGTAGAACTAATAGCGAGATGCACCCTTGGTCAGCAGCTAAGAGTAAGTCGTTGGTTATTTTCACTAATGCAGTTTCTGTCCTGTGATGAGCTCTGAAACCTGACTGAAACACTTCAAAAAGCATTGTGGGTCTGCAGAAAGGAGCATAATTGAGCAAAACAACTTTTCTAGTATTTAGATATAAATGGAAGGTTTGCAATAGGCCTATAATTAGCTAAGTTGCTGGGGTCCAGTTGTGGTTTCTATATATATGTATTACAATAATTAAAATATATTATAATGTATTACAATAATGTATTACAATAATTAAATATGGTTTTAATAACGGTTGATATATTTTATTTCATTTGATTAAAATGTAATTAATAATATAATATTTAATTTTAAATTAATATTACAATTAAGAATCTAATTACAGGAATTAATAATAATTTAATTAAACTGACAAGAATATAATTACCTGAATTATAATTTAATTACCAGAATTATAATTTAATAACCGGAATTATTCATTTAATTAAACTGATAAGAATCTAATTACCGGAATTATTATTTATTTAAACTGATAAGAATCTAATTACCGTAATTATCAATTTTATATTAAAAAGGGGCGGGGCTTAAACCGAAAGTGGGCGTGGACGTCATCAATCAACTTTCTTGACACATGCCGGCCCCATATTCCTCTCTCTCTCATATTATTAGATCAATAATTAAATTTACTATGTGTTCTAGAAAAAATCTATTAAAAATCAAACCAGAAAATGTTAAATATGTTAAAATTTCCTTTTTTTTTTAAGTTCTGTCTTCTAACATCAGGCCACTTTGCACCTAAAGCACGTATTGTAAATGAACAGACAACAATCTTAATGCCTAATAATCCTAATCTTAATGTCTTACTGAAACCTGTCTTAAACAAAATGTCTACAGTATGTTAGTTTAAAACGAAGCCGCTTTGAACTTGAATTTAATTAAATTATATTTAATATTAGATTAAAGCAACATAATGCTTGGGTAATACATTTAAAATTAATAGTTGTTCAGTTAAAATATATTTATAAAGTGTCCACCAAATTATACTTTTTTACAGAGTAGTGAGTTAGTTAATACCACCTCACAAATAACATGGTTTTAAAGTAAATTTAAATTTTGTCATCATTTACCCACCTCTAATATGTTCCAAACCTGTTTGATTTTCTTTCTTTAGTTGAGCGCAAACATTATATTTGATTAAAGCTGAAAATTTTTAACCGTTAAAAATAAATTATAACCAGTATAACAAAAGTATGAATTGTGGTTATAGGTTTTCTGTTTTCAGTTCAACAGATGAAAGAAATTTAAACAGGATTGGAACAAGTGAAGGTTGAGTAAATGATGACAGAATTAAATTTTTTGGGTGAACTGTCCCTTAAGTGGAAGTGAAGCACTCAGTCAAGTTTACATTAATTTGTGAATTGATTTCCAGTTTAGTGAAAATATATTAAACAAACTCGATTAATGTAACCATTATTGAAGAAAAGAGCATGTTTTACAATAGTTTATATATTTAAAGTAGGGTGCAGCTATTTTGGAATATCACTGCCTGACGTCACGAGGTTGGTTCCGTTCCCACAGCTGAACAGATGCAGTGGATGTAATGGGACTGAACACGGAGACTGGAAAGCCTAATTTAACACAATGCGTGAAGTTTGGATGTGCATCACAGAGCTGGTGCAAATACAGCATTACATTTACAGGTAAAGTCAGAAATTATTTGCCCCCCTTTGAATTTTTTTTATCTTTTTCTAAATATTTCCCAAATGATGTTTAGCAGAGGAATGAAATTTCACAGTATGTCTGATAATATTTTGTCTTCTGGAGGAAGTCTTATTTGTTTTAATCAGCTAGAATAAAAGCTGTTTTAAATTTTTTAAAGCCATTTTAAGGTCAAAATTATTAGCCCCTTTAAGTTATAGTTTACAGAACAAACCATCGTTATACAATAACTTGCCTATTTACCCTAACCTGCTAGTTAACCTAATTAACCTAGTTAAGCCTTTAAATGTCACTTTAAGCTGAATACTAGTGTTATGAAAAATATCTAGTAAAATATTATTTACTCTCATCATTGCAAAGATAAAATAAAACAGTTATTAGAAATGAGTTATTAAAAACTATTATGTTTAGAAATGTGTTAAAAATTTGGAAATTAGGGGAAAAAAAATAAACACGGGTGCTAATAATTCAGTGTGGCTTATAATTTTGACTTTAACTGTAATGTCCGAAACATAAAAATACATTTATACATTTTTACATTTTCTTTTATGACCGATCAATTGATGTGCTTTGGTCCACTCTCTGTTTTACGATGCCTGACTGCCCTCAATGTCTTAACAAGATCTGGTACCTTGATGTAATGGAGGCGGGTACTTTCACTTTCACTATATAGTCCCTCACTTCTGTTCATGTTCAAACCAAACTAAGATCGGTGCCGTTTTTCACTTCACAGGTTTTTCTTGCTTCATATTCAGTGTTGAAAGATTATTTAATCGTTGCATTAGTTTAAATGTAAATCACCGTGCCAGGCAGCGCTGCACCAGTGTGAGAGAGTAGACAAAGCACATCAAATGAACAGTATTTAAAAAAAAAAAAGAAAAATAGTAAACATATAAAAAAAGTTCATATTTTAGACACAGTCTGTTCCTTGTATTTGTACCAGCTCTGCGATGCATGTCCACAACTTCCACAACGCATTGTGTTAAATTAGGCTTTTCAGTCTTCATGTTCAGTCCATTATTCCACGATATCAGTTCAGTTGAGGGAACGGAACCAACCCCGTGACGTCAGACACAGCGACATTCCAAAATCGCTGCACCCTAGCTCTAAAAACTACAGTAAAACATGCCATTTTCTTCAAAATGGTTACATTAATCGAGTTTGTAATATATATTTTCATTAATGTAGAAAATAATTTGCAAAATAATGTAAACTTGACAGACTGCTTTACTTTCATTTATATATTTTAAAAAACAAGACCAACTTATATTAAGGCACCTTAACCACAGTACTTAAAGTTAAATTAATAATATGGTACAATGCACTTATTAAGTACTGTACATGTTGTACATTGTACTTTTTTAATCATCTGCATGTAAATGCATCTAATACAGGGTTCAAGGACATTTTCCTACTGGCCCGGCTGGACCAACGGTTCAGATTTTACTTGTCCTGCCAAATTTCACTGGCCCCACCAAAAATAAATAAATAAATAAAAAAAAACAGCCACATATTTTAAATATGTGTCAAAAATAATGTCTGTGAATCTAGAATTTAAATATTTTTAAAATGTTAAAATATTTAGCAGTAAAATATAGCAGTATGGAAAATGTGCAGGTATTTTATTGCAAAACAAAAGGTGGCGGACTTAAAAACTTAAAAAAAAATCTATGCAAAACATCACTTCATTTTTTTCGTCGTGTTGTACCCATGTAAATATCTGTTTTCACACCGTTAGAAACAGACGTTTTCCTTTTAGCCTCATAATTGATGTTGCTGTCATGTTGCCGTCTCTTCACTGTACTGGTTTTTACCATGTTGTGGAAAAAAATAACGTGCTTACAACATCCAATCAGATAAAAGGAACCAAAAAGCAATATAGTGTTTACGACTTCACAGAAAAGGTAGCATTTAAGACTTGAAAGCACAAATTGTTCTCGATTCTAAGACTGTATTTGCACGCAATTGACAAATAGTCGCAGGCAAATTAAATTTACGTAACGATTCTCTGTCCCAAACATCTCTCACGCTGGCCCGGGTCATTGGGCAGTCTTTATTGTTGAGCCTGAATATTAATTTCTTTATTTCAAAGGCCACTTAAATTTAGTCCAAAAACAATATTTGACCTTCTTGGCATAATGATTTCAATTGCTAACTCATATAATTTTCTCATTATT
Organism: Danio aesculapii; assembly: GCF_903798145.1. Lineage (NCBI taxonomy): Eukaryota > Metazoa > Chordata > Actinopteri > Cypriniformes > Danionidae > Danio > Danio aesculapii. Next base: position 19,241,948 of record NC_079436.1, on the reverse strand, counting down.
CAAATGTTTTTAATCACTAATGGTTAATTAAAAAAAAAGTTAATAACTACAACCTGAATAAAATAACAATATCGCATATGCAGTACACTCAAAATTATAGTGCATTATCTGTGTGAATGAGTGGGAAAATATGTACGGTGCACTAAGGAGGGAGTGGTTTCAGACACAGCTTTTGTGTTGTCTTATTTCTGCTTGTGTTCAGATATTTGAGAGGTTTACATTCTATGGATTTTGCCTTTATTGATGTATATGGGCACTCTGCAAGCAGTGGAAAAAATCTTTTTATATAAATTGAGACAATTCCTAACTTTATTGATGTTTCCTTTTGTTATTCAGAAATGTTCTGCATATCTTTTGTGAATATGTCTTGATAAGTAAAAAAAAAATGGCTCTAGTAATATTGTGAATTTCCTTTTTTTTCATAACTTCTTAGGTTAACTACTTTTTAATTTACTTTTATAGGGACACCTCCAATGTGAAGCAGTGGACAGCTAAAGATGTTGCTGGCTGTTATTGCTAGACATTATTTATATTTGATTGTTTGCATTAAAATGTATATTACATTATTAATCATATTATGTGAATGTAATTGTGATGTATATTGATTAATAAAAGTGATTATTTATGAAAAATGTGATTGTATTTTTTAAAATCTATAAACATGTATAGATAGATAGATAGATAGATAGATAGATAGATAGATAGATAGATAGATAGATAGATAGATAGATAGATAGATAGATGTCTATTGAATTTGTGATTAACATGTTTGCACAAACCATAAATTAGAGGGATAGGAAAAACAAGCATTAAAAAATAAATGGTGTTTCAAAGCACTCAAGGTGGTTTCCTGGTCATTCTTAATAAGAGGGTTCCTCCAGGAAACCTCCTCCTTTTGAAATGGTGCCTAGAGGTTCTTTAGAGGGTTCCGCCGGGCGTGGCAATGTGAAGAACCCCAAAAAGTGCCTCCAGGAACTTTTCATTTTACAGTGTTAATAAGAGGGTTCCTAGAGGAACCCCTGAAGTTCCTCAGAAAACTGCCCCTTTTGAAATGGTGCCTAGAGGTTCTTTAAAGTGTTCCGCCGGTGTGGCAATGTGAAAAACCCCAAAAAGTGCCTCCAGGAACCTTTAATTTTTACAGTGTATGGGAGTTTCACAAACATTTCAAATGATGACCTTGATCGTCTTATTGCTGAAGTTCTTCAACAAACCCCTGGGTCGGGGGAGACCTACATTGCTGGTAGTTTGAGAGGAAAAGGGATCAAGGTTCAGCGATGGCGAGTACGAGAGCATTTACGAATAGTAGATCCAGTGGGAAGAGCCTTACAAAGACGTATGTCGTATGTGTTTTGTAAATTTTGGGAAGAAATTGGTAGTAGTAGTTGTAATAATAATAATAATAATAATAATAATAATATTAATAGTTATATTATTATTGTTATTATAGATATTGTTGTTATTATGTTGTTATTATAATTTTGTAAAATTAAAACAAAAATGTGAAACAATGCAACATTAAAAACTATCAATGAAAAAAAACAATGAAAAAAAAACAATATTTGGATTATTTATATATTTTCCCATATTTCATAAATGTTTTGGGGTAAATCTTTTTTAAACAACGAAGCAAGGATATTACACTTTGATTAATATCCAATGTTGTTTATAATAATAATAATAATATTATTATTGTAAAATTATCATGAAACTTTAAAATAATGCAACATTAACAATTACCAGCATTTTATTATAATAATAACCCCATAATATTTACATTTATTTTCTCGTTAAAAAAGACAAATCCAAAAATGTTACGTTTTGATGTACATCCAATGTGTTTTTTAATAATAATAATAATAATAATAATAATAATTCTTATTCCAGGCATATTGACACAAACCACAAGTTAAATCCATGGGGATTTGTGTTTCACGGAGGAGTTGATGGCTATAGCCGCTGCATAACTTACCTGAGATGTTGCACAGACAACAGAGCATCAACAGCCTTGCAACTTTTCCAAAATGCTGTGGATCTGTTTGGACTCCCACATCATGTCAGAGGTGATGCTGGTAGTGAAAATATGGATGTTGCAAGGTTTATGATTGAGAATCGGGGGGCAAACAGAGGAAGCTTTATGGTTGGATGTAGTGTTCATAACCAACGCATTGAAAGATTGTGTGCAGAACTTAACAGGGTGGTGTCAGCTTATTTTAAAGACCTTTTCCTTTTCATGGAAAATACTGGAATTTTAGATAGCAACAACCTACTTCACATTAGGGCTCTTCACCATGTGTTCCTTCCAAGAATAAACAGATCTGTAAATGAGTTTATAAGCCAGTGGAACCACCATAGTTTAAGGACAATGGAAAATAACTCCCCATTGCAACTGGACTATAGAGCATTCCAACTTCCTGAAACATCAAGCACAAGTCAATCAAAAACCTTATGATCATCACCAGTGTCCCAATTAATCCCATGTCTGACGATGGAAATCATGGAATAGAATTTTTTTTGACAGCATGTAACCTACTTCAAACAAATACTTAGTCTGCTAATTTTGGTGATTATCAAAATTAGAATATAAACACAAACTACATTTTTCTTTCATGATGAACCCTTAAATGTTATGGTGGTTACTTAAAAGTTACGTTAATATTATAATGTTACTTAAAAGTTACCACTTGAGTAATGCAAAAGTGTTTTAAGTGTAGTTTCTTTTGAAAGGGTTGTTCATAATGTCACAAACAACCCTAACAACAGTCTGATTATCATAGAGAGCCATTTAGCAGTAAAAAATATGTTGGTGAAGACTGTGGCAAATAAACTTTCTCCTGAAAAGTCTGCTAAAAAGCATATACGGCTACAATTTGTAGAAATACAGTACAGTGGTGGATGTGCACGTATAATTTATTAATAGTTTAAATTATTTGGCCACAATGAAAGCATCTTAACTTTAAATGCTATATAAATCTATTATTAGTACATAAACACCAAACTTATCTATATATGTTATGTACCACTACGATAAGGCCAAAATTATTTGGCAAATACTACATTGAAAAACTGTGAAACTAAAAACTTAATTTCAGCATCCTGAAGATAGTCTTGCCAGAAAGCCAATGTCCGGCACTCTTCTTGGAATGCATTGCTCCCTCTTTCAGAATGAATGATTTGGAAGAGATTCTCCACATCATTTGCAGTTAAGGCCTTTTCAGTCTTCACAAAAAGGCACTTTGACTGAACAGGATATCTTTGAAGAGCATCTAGGACACTCAGAGACATTTAGCCATCTCTAAACCTTATAAAAAGTAAACACGTTTTAATGTGTTTATCATGTTGAAACATTTTGCACTAGTATTTTTCATGTTTAATTAGATGAGGTTTCACAATGAATTCTAAATGAATTCTACATAATATATTCTCTCACTTGTACTATAGCATGTACTATGCACTTATAGCATGAAAGTGGAGGTCAAACATAACATTTTATTACAATGTAGTAACGCTTCGTTAGCAACTTAAAATAACTTTTTGGGACATGATTTTCTTTTATCTCTTTCATTTTTACATTTTACAGTCATGTTGTCCTAAACAGGAATAATAACGTGTTCAGATATAAACATACCTTTCAAATGGTGCACGGGCCCACTGAAGGACATACCAGTGAGCCAGGTCTAAAGCAGTCTCTTGCTTGTTTTCCAGTGTTATGCGAACATTGTGACCAGCAAGACTGATTAAGCTGGCTGCCTGTGCCACTGCATTTTGTAGTTGCCATTCAGTTCGGCCCTGTAAGATCTAAAAATATAAATAGAAACAAAAGGTTTTGAATGAAAAATATCATTGAAAATCAACTTCAATATAATGAGTGCCCACAAAAAGAATGATTTGGGGACCTGGGACCTTGTTTCTTCATCAGTAATATCTTCAGATCGGACCTCAGATACTCAAACATAATTTCTGACAGGAAACATGGACTCTGCCCCCCCATGGGCAATTGACATTGACATGATCTGGCCAGCATAGAAGTATGCATTGTCTTTCATCGCTGTTATCAGATGAAATAATATTTATATATATATATATATATATATATATATATATATATATATATATATATATATATATATATATATATATATATATATATATATATACACACACACACACACACACACAGTTGCAATTAGAATTATTAACCACCTTGAATATTTTTATTTAATATTTCCCAAATGATGATTAACAGAGCAAGGACATTTTTTAATTGTATGTCTGATTATTTTTTTTTTCTTCTGGAGAAAGTCTTATTTGTTTTATTCGGCTAGAAAAAAAGCAGTTGTAATTTTTTTTAAACACCATTTTAAGGTCACAATTATTAGCCCCTTTAAGCTTTACATTTTTTCAATAGTCCTACAGAACATACCATCGTTATACATCACTTGCCTAATTACCCTAACCTGCCTAGTAAAGTCTTTAAATTTCACTTTAAGCTGTATAGAAGCGTCTTGAAATATATCTAGTCAAACATTATTTACTGTCATGATGGCAACAGTAAAATAGACCAGTTATTAGAAATGAGTTATTAAAACTATTATGTTTAGAAATGTGTTGAAAAAAATCTTTCTTAAACAGAGTTGCATGTGAGTACTTTAGCATTAGATGGCCCCTCAAAGATGCCAATTTTGTCCTTGATTTCATGTAGACAAAGTCTGAAAAACTCTCAAGTAGGTCCTCCATTGAAACGTACAGTGTTGTCATTATTTACTTTAAGCAATTCCCTCCATAATTTTCTCTATTGACATCGTTGAATCACTGAAACAATAACAAATAATAATAAAAACAACAGTTTCAATGTTAACTCACGTAATGTAACTTTCATAAGATTCCACAAGATTCTATATGATGATACATTAGAATTATAACTATTTTATTTTTAAATAATATCTTCTTCTGACCTCTGATTTGTGCAGGATTCTAAAGACCTTGAAATGGCTTCCTGGAGATCAGCATCCTCAGAGAGGTATTCTTCCTCAAACAGGTCAAGGTATGTACTAAAATGTCATTATATTATTATGTTATAATGGACATTGTTAAGGCATATACTGTACATATATGATGTTAACAAATAGCAGCGTTGCTACAGGAATAATAACATCCTGAATGGAATAATAACTTGAATGATCCATTTTACATGTGTAAATAGTCAAGTGACTATTCCAACAACAACAACAAAAAAATGTACTGGAAACTGTACTGTAAAAAATGCCTATAGACATTAAACCATAACCACACATCAAATGTATGAAAAGTTTGTGTACCAGTAGGTTGTGCTGGATGCATTGGTTTGGATGGAACTATGAGATGCATCAGAGGTGTTGCTAACAGAGAAGCATGGTGTGTGTTCACTGCCACTGAAAGTGGGACCAATCAAAAAGCCATGGGTGTTGCCACTAGAGATGGCAGATGTTCTAGTAGACAAGCTGTGAGTCTCATCAATTGTTCTGTCAATAATAATAGTAGCAGCAGTGGAGATGGCTGGAAGAACTTTTTTGGCTGGAACAGGACCAATGATTTTAAGGACAAAGAAAAATAGTTCTTTAACATATAATTTTTGATTAAGATTGCAACAGAACACATTAAGGGCTTGATCGTTACTTTGTGTTATAGATTTAAAAATTTAAAATATATATTGTATATAAAAATGCATGTAAAAAAGTATTTACCACATTTGTCAGGGTCCAGTGTTTCTATGAAATCATTCCTATTTGTGTGGCTACTGTCACCATCAGATCATTACTGTCAAATGAAGTAAATTTATACCTTTATAATTATAATTTTAATAAATACATCCTTCCAATACAGTAGACTAACAACAAAATAATCAAACTAATTGTGTATTGGGCGACACGGTGGCTCAGTGGATAGTACTGTCGCCTCACAGCAAAAAGATCGCTGGTTTGAGTCACAGCGGGGTCAGTTGGCATTTCTGTGTGGAGTTTCATGTTCTCCCCATGTTCGCATAGATTTCCTCCAGGTGCTCCACTTTCCCCCACAGTCCAAACACATGCGCTATAGGTGAATTAAATAAACTAAATTGACCGTAGTGTATGAGCGTGAACTGGGTTGCAGCTGGAAGGGCATCAGCTATGTAAAACATATGCTGGATAAATTGGCGGTTCATTCCACTGGGGCGGTCTCTGATTAATAAATTGTGTAATGTCACAGGATACTACAAGTGACAAAGTAAATACAGAATATGTACAGTACTGTGCAAAAGTCAAATACAGTTAATTTGATCTTTATATTTTGCTTTTGTAAGTAGTTTTTAAAGGAATATAATATTATTTAGTAAGTAAATGTTTCATTTAATAATCAAACTGATCAAATAATCAGATGTTCTAGTAGACAAGCTGTGAGTCTCATCAATTGTTCTGTCAATAATAATAGTAGCATCAGTGGAGATGGCTGGAAGAACTTTTTTGGCTGGAACAGGACCAATGATTTTAAGGACAAAGAAAAATAGTTCTTTAACATATAATTTTTGATTAAGATTGCAACAGAACACATTAAGGGCTTGATCGTTACTTTGTGTTATAGATTTAAAAATTTAAAATATATATTGTATATAAAATGCATGTAAAAAAGTATTTACCACATTTGTCAGGGTCCAGTGTTTCTATGAAATCATTCCTATTTGTGTGGCTACTGTCACCATCAGATCATTACTGTCAAATGAAGTAAATTTATACCTTTATAATTATAATTTTAATAAATACATCCTTCCAATACAGTAGACTAACAACAAAATAATCAAACTAATTGTGTATTGGGCGACACGGTGGTCTCTGATTAATAAATTGTGTAATGTCACAGGATACTACAAGTGACAAAGTAAATACAGAATATGTACAGTACTGTGCAAAAGTCAAATACAGTTAATTTGATCTTTATATTTTGCTTTTGTAAGTAGTTTTTAAAGGAATATAATATTATTTAGTAAGTAAATGTTTCATTTACTTTTCTAAACATTACTTTTTACATAATTGTAATAATCATTCTGATTTTTGTAGGCACAAGACGTCTGATAACATTTGTTGCACCACAAAGAAATATGATCTTACTTCTCCAAGTCCATATTAGAAGGTAGAAAAAGAAGAACAGTTGCAGACTAAATTCAGAAGAACTGTTGCAACATCTCTAATATGCCATTAGAACCATATTAAGCTGCAGTACTGTGAAACAATTAATTTCTATTAAAAGTCATATTAAAAATTATACTGTGACCAACCTTAGAATTTCAACAGCTTTTGCATAAACAAAACTCTCCTTGGATTATTACATTTAATGTCAAAAAGAATGTTTGTAAATGTGAACTGATATTTCCCATAGACACCACAGAAAATATCTTAATAATTGACAATTTTTTTGAAAAAAAAAAAAAAAAAACATTTTGGAGGCTACCAGGGTCCCTAAGCCTATTGAAAATACTGTACATTTCTTGAGGTCTTCAGCACTACTTACAGATTCTTTCTCTTTACTTAATATGACATTGTCAGGCCTGACATAAATGGACTTCTGATGGAATTTTTTTTTTTTCAGAAGGTCTTCACCTAAAGTCTGTTTAGAAGTCAGGGATGGCTCCACTAATTTATTGTAGCATGGCATTAATATTTGTAATATGAAACAAAAAGCCCACATATGAAACTTCTTTACAATCTTTAAGACTACACAACAGTTCATGGAAAGCATTTTGTTTCAATACACTGTTGAAGCATACAAACTTACTGATTCTGTCAGTATATCAGTAATTCAGTTAAAGGAGTATAACTTTAAAGAAATTAGATATTTAAAACCATAATGTACTGACAAATGTTTGTGTAATTTATTACATATCACAACAGCAAATATTTCTTAAACACGCTAAATAATAAATAACACATGAGTTCATATGTAATAAAGAACACATGTGATTAAAAACATATATCATTTACCAGCATCCCTCCACAATTTGCTGGAAGGCCACTGTTATTGCCTGCATAACTTTGTCAGCATCCAGGTCACACGTAAATTCTAAGGCTGATTTTATTTGTCCATTTTCAAAAAGCCAAGTTTTTTCAGCACGCCTTGGCACATGTGTGGAAATATGGTCTGGCAGAAGAATAACCTCGTGCCTGGAACCTTAAAATAAGGAAAATTTTGTTATTATTATTATTATTATTATTATTATTATTATTATCATCATCATAACACCAATAGTATCATTAATAATAAAATTT